>NW_008343660.1:853558-861187 GCF_000622305.1 Nannospalax galili | reverse complement strand
CCTGCACTGCATAGTACAACTTTGTCTCAAAAAGAAAGGAAGGAAGGAAAGAAGGGAGGGAGGAAGAGAGAGAGAGAGAGAGAAAGAAAGAAAGAAAGAAAGAAAGAAAGAAAGAAAGAAAGAAAGAAAGAAAGAAAGAAAGAAAGAAAGAAAGAAATGCAAAATGTGCGGTTTGAAGAGAGAGAAGAAAGGTATTCCAGAGCTTTAATGTTGCAGCCAAGGCATGTACTGAGAGAGAGGCTGTAATTGTTAAGATTAGGACCATTATGGGAGGCCTTGTGTTCTGCACTACAGCAATGGCAAGGGTCCTCAGGGAAAGACCCCACCCAGCTACGCTTCCAGCTTATGAAAGGAGAAAGCTAAGAGGTTGCTTGCTCCTAGAAAGCAGTTGTTCAACATACAAAAACTACTGCTAATGTGATGGAAGTGGTAAGGGTCCATCCCAAACCATTAAGACAAACTTGGCTGTGTTGTCCTCATGGTTCTGGCTTTGAAAGCATGAAAAATGCAAGTGAGAGGTTCGTGAATTCTTCCTCCTTGGTTTCAGAGGGCTGCTGAGGCTAGGCAGCATGTCCCAGTGCTGGAGACCCTGCAAGAAGACCCTGAAAGGTCAGGAGACCCTGAAGCCATTGTATGAAGCTGTGAAAGTGAAGCCTGGGATGCAGTAGAGACCCTAAGATGTTGGAGAAGACAGAGCCATGAGACACCTGCCAAGGAGAGCTGCACACAGGGAGTAAAATCAGCCTAAGAGAAAGATGTATGTTGCAAGCAGCAAAGCTGGAGTGGTGGAGCTATCTAAACCCTTTGAAACTAAAGTCTCAGACATAGAGAGCTACAGGATTTGGTATTTGCTCTTCTGGGTTTGGTCCTGTTTGGGTCCAATATTTACTATGCCCCATTCCTTTCTTTTGGAAGGAGAATGTATATTCTCTATCGTGGATCCTGGAAATATGACATCTGTCTTTTATTTTACATGGGGTTACAGTTAAGAGATTGCCTTGGGTCTTAGAGGAGACTTTGGACTTTTGAACAGTATTGAGACTATTGGGACTTTTGAAGTTGGCCTACATGCATTTTGCATCATTAGATGGCCATGATCCTGTGGAGGCCAAGGAGTGAAATATGTTAACTTGAATTTAGAAACGTCCCCCATAGGCTTTTATATTTGAATACTTGGTCCCCAAAATGGGGGTGCTGTTTGGATAGTTTCTGTTACAGTCATTCATCCCTTTAAAAGTAAGACTGAATTCTTCCTCAGATTTCAGCTTTCTCTGTAGTTTTGAATTCTTTTATAGAGAAGTTGATGCCTTGTGGACAAGTCATGGGTAGTGGTTGTGTCATATTATTTTGTTTCTTTGTCATGTTTTTATACCTATTGGAGTGGGGCCAGGTCGGGGGTTATCTTCTGTTTTGACTTCCTCTTCTGAGTCTATTTGGTTGTTTTGTTTTCTGTGACTTCGTAGAGGGATATCTAGATACAGTTCATCTGTGGGGACTGGTGAAACTTGGTGTTGATTATCAAATGGAATCACTGAGGTGATCCAGAGATCAAGGGTGGGGCTGCACTCTGAGCTCTAAGACCACTAGGTGGTCTAGTCACTCATTGGATTGTGAGAACACGCAGAGGGCAGGACTCCAAATGCTAGAACCACTGAAGTCTGTACTGTCAGAGAGCTGTGGTTAGAACCATGGGCCTGAAGGAACCTCTGCCACCAGAAGAGTGTATGGACTCCTGGTCCTACAGTGGCCACTGGAACCTCAGAAGTAAAAATCCCAGTCCCACACTAATCTTTGAGGCTGCTGGAGCCAAAGCCCAGCTTTCTCAGAGACCCTGGGCCCACTGGAGCTGGTCCTCCTCTGTGAGCCCCAGCTACCTCCCTAGAACCAGAGGCCTACTGGTATAGTGTTTTCTGGTCCCACCAGAGCTGGAGACCTAGTCTTAATGCTGTCTAGGGGTCCAGGAATGAGTTCATTTTTTCTGCCAATTAAATAATTAAATGGAGGAAAGAAGTGTTACTGGGAATCTCGTGGAGTCCCAATAGAGACATCATATGATACCATGGAAATCAGGGTACCCTTTTGAGGTTCATAGTCTCAATAAAAAAAAACTCTAAAAAAAGACTCAAATGGAAACCTGAGGACAGGCAGACAAGCTGTAGCTCTCACAGCTGCCTGGAAGAGAAGAGGAGAACAGAGCTGGAGAGGAACAAAAGCCATGCTGCCTGGGATAAGGCTGCTTGGAGATCAGCCACCTAGTGGCAGGCATCCGCATTGCAGAGAGCAAAGCTTTAGAAAAAGTAAGGAAATCTAAAGGGTTAGTTGGGGAGTTTAAAAGCATATTTAAGCCCTGGCCAGCACCTGGGAGAAAAAGAAATAGTTAAGGCTTTCTGAGTTAGACCTCAGAAAAGCAGTCAGACGCAGCTGAACCTCATGATGGCTGTGAGGAAATCTGGAAAGGAAAAGCACACTATCTTAAGGTGCTGCCTACCTAGGGCAGTAGTGACCTAGACAGGTCCTTAACCTGCCCTACTGGATTAACCCTTTTGAAGGGAGACAAGGCCCTGTCTCTACCTAGAAGTAGTGTCCATTCTTCATAGACCTGCCGTGCTCTCTGGCCCCATCAGAGCTGGAACTGGAGGCCTGGTCTCACAGTCCTTAGCATTCTTAATAAAACTGGCTAAATATTATGTTCTCATTCATGGTTCCAAATTGTACATATGATGAATTGAGAAAATGGTATAGTTTCTTTGGCCTAAGCTGAATATTTCTTCCCCTTTTTCTTTTTCTCCCCTATCAGGAACTGCCTTAGTACTGTGTCCCTATATATCCTGTCCTATGTACTGTTGTGTTACTGTGATAAAACACTGGACAAAATCTTCTTGAGGAGGAAAGGGGTTATTTGGCTTTCAGGTTACAGTCTCTTGTCAAGGGATGCTGGGGCAGGAGCTTAGGGCAGGAACTGAAGCATGGACCATGGAGGAATGCTACTCATTGGCCAACAAGGTGGCCAAATCTACCTGCAGGATATCAAGAAACCAGACCTCAATGACTGGGAGAGCAGCTGAACACAAAGGAGTCTACATTTCACTTGGAAAAGAGTGTGAATCAGTCACTACTGAAACTGCATAAACTGACCACTGACAAAAGTGACACCCCCCCCCACTTGTGTGACTTCATTGAAACGCATTACCTGAATGAGCAGATGAAATCCATCAAAGAACTGGGTGGCCACATAACCAACTTGTACAAGATGGGAGCCCCCAAATCTGTCATGGTAGAATAGCTCTTTGATAAGCACACCCTGGGACACAGTGATAATGAAAGCTAAGCCAGCTTCCCCAAAACAACAGAGTGACTTCACTGGTCACCAAGGCAGTACATGCTTGTTGAGACTACCTTTCCCTTCTCTGTAAGTTAACACCAAAACATCTATTTAAGTTCTTTAATTTGTACCATTCCTTCAGCTAAATTTGGTACAAAAGGGGGGAAAAAAAAACCCAAAGGACATTTGATATTACTAGCAGAACACAGGAATTAAATGGTTTCCCAAACCTGATAAAGACTAACAGCATATTAGTTAAAGTTAATAATGTCATTTTAATTAAATCTGAAGGAAGAATCTGAAATAAAGATTCACTGTCATCAAACAAAATTTTAGCTAAATGAAAAGTATTATCTTAAATTAGAATTAGCATAGAAGCAAGAAATTAAGATTTCCTTTGACGAATGTAAACAAAGAATTTCATGAGATCACTATTAGAATTAATAGAATTTGATAATATGGCTGTTTCTGCGTGTGGCTGTTAATGTCATTTGTCTAGTTGCTAAGGTCTAGAATCACCTGGAAGATCAGCCTCCAAGAATGCCTGTGAGGGAGTGTCTTGATCAGGTTAATTTGGTGGGAAGACACGCCCACTGTGGGTGGGTGGTATTCTTCCCTGCTTTGGGATCTTGAACTGTGTATAAAGGAGAAGGTGAGCTGAGCACAAGCATTCATCACTGCCTCTTGACAGGATGCAGTGTGTCCAGCTGCCACTAGCTCATGCTACTGTGGCTTCCCTGCCGTGATGGACTGTCACCTGGAACTTTGAACCAAAATAAACCTCTCCTTCCCCGAGTGGCTTTTGTCAGGTATTTTGTCACATCAACGGGAAAAGAAAAAAGCTAGGACACTGATATATCAGTAGCTTTTCTTGGCAATAATTCTCAGTGCCAAGTGTGGTGGAGCATGCCTGCAATCCCAGCACTCTGGCTGAGGCAGGATAGCCAACAAGCTACACAGTGAGGCTCTGTCTCAAAAAAGCCAATTAATAAACACAGGATTTTTTTTTTTTGAAGTCTTAACTGACAATAATGAAATTATAAGAAAAACCATGTAACAGGAACCAGAAAAGCCCATTTTCCTAAATAAAACTTATCAAAAATTTTATGTACATACATATGCATACTGCTTTTTTTAATTTCAGAAATATGTCATTGGGGATGGGTTCAAACAGCATTATTTTAAACTTGAGGTAGCACTTACATACATACTAAGTATTAAGAGCATGCAATTTGATAAGTGGACTTATCAATACCTGTGAAATTAGGTACTGAAAGTTTTCTCAATCCCAAAGTTTCCTGGGACCCATCAGTAATCCATCAGTCCACTTCCGTCTTTACAGGTCTGCTGATCTATTTTCTAGAATTTAATGCCACAAAATGTAAGCTTACTTGGTGCAGTTCTTAGTCATGTAGCGTGATTTCAATATTCCAGTTGTGTTGCATTTACTCATAGTGTTTTTCCTTTGTCAGCTTTTGAGCAGGATCCCATTGTATATGTATAAATTTTGTTTACTCACTATTTACTGATGAATGTGTTGAGTTTCCAGTTTAGAGCTCTTAAAAATAGAATTGCTGTGAACATTTGTATATGTATATCTTCATGTGTTTTCCAAAACTTAAGACTAAGTACTTGTAGGTGGAATTACTGAGTGTTGTTATAGGTATATATTCAACTTCTCAGGAGATTTACAAGGTTTTCCAAAGTGGCTGTAAATTAGATAGTCCCACTGATGGTGTATGAGAGGTCTGGGTGACCTTGCCAGCACACAGTGTGGTTTGTCTTTTTATTTTTTCAAATACATATGTTATGGTATTTTATTGTAGTTTTAATTTGAATTTCCTTGATGACAATTTTTTGCATTCTCTTACACATTCATATAATTTGTGAAGTTTCTTAAAATCTTTACCCACTTTTTAAAATGGAATTGATTTTTATATTCAATGATAAGACATCTGTAATACTTCCATTAGTAATTCTTTGTCCGATATTTGTGTTGTGAAGATTTTCTTCCAGTCTACAGCCTAGCTTCCATTATTTTACATTTATTTATTTGTGTGTGTGTGTGTGTGTGTGTGTGTGTGTGTGTGTGTGTGTCTGCTACAGTGTACATGTGGAGGTCAGAGGACAACTTGGAGTCAGTTCTCTCCTTCTACCATATAAGATTTAGGGATCAAACTCACATCAAGCTTAGCCACAAGCACCTTTACCCACTGAGCCATCTGACTAGTCCTTACATTATTTTTTGTTTTTTTTAAAATAATTTTATTAATTCATAGAGAACTTCATGCAGTGTTTTCACCAACTTCATGTTCTATTTTTCCCTCATGGAGTCTAATATGTGTTGCCCAAATACTCTTGGGTGTGGAACTTGCCTGGAATGTGGTTGACCTGCCAGGTGTCACACCGGTAAAGCAGATTGACCTCCTGTCCCGGCTGCTGTCAAATGACAATAGCTCTTCAGCTACAGTGGGGAGTTTTTGCCCTCATACCCTCAATAAAGGGATTTTGACTGTGTTAAGCTTGAGCAGGACTTACATATGCTGTCCAGTTTCTGTAAGTTACTATGTACAACTGCCTCGCCTTCTGGAAAATACTTTCTTTGTAGTCAACGACTTTTGACTCTTAGAGGTTTTTCCACCTCTCTTCAGAGATGTTCCCTGAGCCTTGGGAGGAGAGGTGTGATATAGGTGTCTCATTTAGAGCCGAGCACCTCCATTCTCTTATTCTTTTCTCATCAACCAGTTGTGGTCTTTGTGTTAATTGCCTTCTGCAAGAAGAAGCTTCTGTTGATGAGGACTGAGAGATGCATTCTTCTGTGGTTATAGCTAGCAATCAGTCATTAGGAATCATTTTAATATATCTAGAAGGAATAGTAGCAGATTCTGTCCTACGGCCCATGACCTCTCTAGCCTTTTGTCCCTGATATAGTGCCAGGTATGGGCTCCATCTTGTGGAGCAGGACTTAAATCCAATCCGAGGATAGTTGGTTTCTCCCATAACATTCATGCCACCCCAATAGTACAGGCATTAAGACCAATGATTGATAAATGGAACCACATGAAACTACAAAGTGGTATAGCAAAAGACATCATTTGAGTGAATAGGTGGCCAACAGAATGGGGAAAGATGTTTACCAGCTATATACCTAAAGGAGTTAATATCTAGAATATACAAAGAACTTAAAAACTAAATACAAGAAAATGGCCAACTCAATTAAAAAGTGAGGCATGGAACTAAACAGGTCACAAAAGATGAAATACAGATGACTGAGACACTCAACATCCTTAGCCATCAGGAAAGCACAAATTAATACTGGGGGATTTCATCTCACTGCAGTCAGAATGACCAGGAGGAAAGATGTGATCTAATTTCTCCTCTTACTTCTCTCTCTCTCTCTCTCTCTCTCTCTCTCTCTCTCTCTCTCTCAAATGCTGACATGACTGTGAAGAAAGTGGAACACTTACTGCTGGTGGAAGTGCAAACTGGTGAACCAGCTATAGAAACTTTGGTTTCCCCAAAAGCCAGAAATAGATCTACCATATGCTGCAGCTATACCACTCTTGGACATATACCAAAAGCAGTCTGTATCCTACTACAGAGGTACTTGCTCATCCGTGTTCACTGCTGCTCTATTCACTGTAGCCAGAAAATGGGAACCATTCTTACCTTATTTTCTTAATGATACCAAAGAGAAGAAGTTTTCAATTTTGATGAAGTCCACTTTGTCCATTTTTCTTGGCAATTTCACACATGTACACAATGCATCTGGCCACTCTCAATCCCCACCCTCCCCATTTCTATACTGCCTATTTCCCTCTCCTATAAATATCTTTATCCCAGTCATGTCTTTGTTTATTTTGTTTTGTGACCCACGGAGTTTCACCAGGACCATCTGTATGACCATGGAGCTAGCCATTGGAGCCTTATGAGCTCAGTGGTGGGTACACAACTGAAGATGCTGATTTCCCCTTCCCAGAACCTATCAATAGCCAATAGTTGAGCAGTAAGGGGTAGGACCCCTGAGCCCCTCCTCCTTCCTTGACTCAGTTTTGACAAGACCTGTCTTATGGAAGCCCAGTGTAGCAACCATGATTTTTGTGAATTCATGATTGCAATGGTTTATCGAATCTAGAGGATGGCATTTCATTCTCTCAACTTCTGGCTCTTAACATACTTCCCACCTTCTTCTAATGCAGTCCTCTCAACCCCATTTATTTTCAGTTTCTTGGGCATCTATGAATCTGCATATGTTCACCACCTTTCACTCAAAGAGAGGCTTCTCTGATTAAGTTTTTTTTTTTTTT
>NW_008343660.1:852973-853532 GCF_000622305.1 Nannospalax galili | reverse complement strand
TACAGGTATTACAGAGCTTATAAAGGCACATGGAAATCCCCCCTCCCCCCCCCAAGGGTGTATCTTAAGGATAGTCATGCACTGATCATGCACTCCTCAGAAGTGCGGAAGTATTCTTCAGACTTTCAAAGGAAGCCAGGCCACGCCCCCAGTAACTTCCTTTCGGACCTATGCAAGGTGGGGCCTTTAGGTCCCCACAAAAGCTGTAATGAAATGCTTCTTCTAATCATGTGGTTATTAAATTTTTTTAAATTTTTTTTTAATTCTTCAAAGCATAAAAAGTTGCTCCTTAATAATTAGTAGATGTGAAAAACATTGCCATTGAAATCTATCCAATGATTTTATATCCATGCTCAGATGGCAAGGAGCTCAGAACGTAACCAACTGTCACTAGTAATAATCAGATATATAGACATTAGAAATGCATGTGCAAACATCTTAGTGTCAATTGCATTAAAAATGAATTTTTCTGTATGAAACTGTGCATTTTAATAATGAAATGGAGATCTTTCTAAAGGTTAAAACATCATTTAATTTATGTCTTATAGGGTTTATACTG
>NW_008343660.1:790237-846241 GCF_000622305.1 Nannospalax galili | reverse complement strand
TAGGTTGCTTCCATCTCTTAGCTATTGTGAAGAGAGCAGCAACAAACGTGCATGTACAAGTGTCTGTGCAATAGGATGAGTTCTTTGGTATATGCCAAGGAGTGGTATAACTGGGTCAAATGGTAGGTTCATTTGTAGTTTTTTAAGAGTTCTCCACACTGCTTTCCATAGGGGCTGAACCAGTTTGCAACCCCACCAGCAGTGGATGAGTGTTCCCCTTTCCCCACATCCCCTCCAACATTTGGTATCATTTGATTTCTTGATCTTAGCCAGTCTGACTGGGGTAAGGTTAAACCTTAAAGTGGATTTAATTTGCATTTCCCTGATTATTAGTGATGTTGAACACCTTTTAAGATGTTTCATAGCCATGTTTATTTCTTCTTTTGAAAACGTTCTGTTCAGCTCCTTAGCCCATCTTTCAATTGGGTTGCTTCTTGTTTGAGGTGAGGGCGGGGCCAGGACCAGAAGTGGTGCTCCTGGAGCCCAAGAAAGGGACTGAGTTGCTCTGGGTGAGAAGGGTCAGGAAGCAGTATTGGTTCCCCAGGTGTCTGGGGCCCCAAGACTAGGAATGGCGCAGGGCTCAAACTAGGAGTATAGAACGGCGAGCGGGGGTGATGGAAGGGTGAATGTGGCTTAGGGAGTCCCGACGCGGGCACGGAGAGCTGCGCTATAGACTTACCCCAAGAGGCCTGAGGATAGTAGTGCAGGCTCTGATTAAGTTTTTAAGTAGTTTTGTCTGTGGGTATAAACATAGATACTTAGAGAAGAATTTAATGCAGTGTCAGTTTAACTAAATAACAGTAGTACGTTCCCACTTGGGCCTATGACCTTCCCCAGTTATGAGTTGTTTAACCAGGCTTTAATACCATACATGGGTTCCTTCCAAAGGAGGAGGCCTGTAATCCAGTGAGAGGGCAGTTGTTTACTCCCACAGCAGTCATGCCAATATTGCACAAAGGGACACATCTTGATCCATAGTTTTATTTGGTAGGATTCATTTATGCCTTTTTTTTTTTTTTTTTTTTTTTTTTTTTTTTGAGACAGGGTCTCCCTGTAGCCCCAGGTGGCCTGGAACTCACTATGACTCACTAATCTCACTAACGTAGACCAAGCTGACCTTGAACTCACAGAAATCTGCCTGCTTCTGCCTCTCTAGTGCTGGGATTAAAAGCATGCACCACCATGTGTGGCTCATCTATGCCCTTTCTTCCCAGCAGCCCACATACTACCTTCCAACACTTTGAAAGTTAGCCAACAGGGAGGACTTTTCCAGCTCAGTACCAGCTTGATTTCTTTATATCTTGGAACCAAGCTGTGTGCAGGATCTTCTGGTTTTGGTGGATAGCCAAAAAGACTGACAAGAGCCTGTATTGCTTCAGGGGTGGGGGTAGTTGTCTCTGGGGCCTCCCTGTCCAAGTCCTACAGAGGTATCCCACGTCTTAAGAGACTGAGTACTTGGACCAGGCCAAGGGTCCACATGGAGCAGCAGTGAGTGGTGCAGGCGTCCGGAGGCAGAGTGGACTGCCAGTTTATGCATTTTAAAATTTCTGCACCTATGTGCTGTTTTAAAAAATATATTTGCCTAGCCCAAGATAATCATTTTTCTTCTGTTTTCCTAGAAATTAGTTAGTTTGGGTTTTAAATTTAGGTGTAAACTTAAATAATATGGTGTAAGGCAAGGATCAATGTGGGCTTTTTCCTCCACAGCTGTGCAGTTGTGTTTCAGCACCATTTATTGAAAGACTGATAGCCTTTTAGCAGAAATTTATTGATCCTATATATGTGATTGACAGATTGGCTCAAGGAATTCCTTTTTTCTGGAAACTTCAGTTCATGCAGTCTGTCACAGGACTTAAGCAGTATGGACTCAGCCACACATATACGAATCATAAGTCTTCCCACATCTCAGAAAGGACGTATTTGATCATTGGAAGAAAGCTAAGAAATACTTCAAGAGTTGTATTGTGTCCTGGGGGAGGGAAATGGAGGGAAATTTGATAGTCTCTGAGGGATAAATTTCAATTTCTTCTGCCCCTGAGACAGTAAGCATTTACAAGATGTGTACACACACTCATCAACAGAATGCACACGTGGACTGGAAATTCATGTACCTCTGTGTGTGATCTAGGAGTAGAAGCACAGAAGTTGTCTTCATGCTTGCCTGCTCTGTCTTCAACATTGCTCACTGTTCCCATAAGTAGCGAGCCACCTCAGCCCAAGTCAGCAGAAACTTAGACTCGTTTTAAAGCAGGCTTCGCTGATTCTCGCACTTAGGAGCCATCAGATGAGTCTGCTTTTTGCAATATTAGCCGTTTCAACAATCACAATTAAAACTGCATACTGACTCTGTGACTTCAGATCAACAAAACACTCTTGGGAAAGGTCTATAAAGCAAAAAATACACATTTTTTTTCTTGCCCAGAAGAACTGGAACCTGAGCCCGTGTTGCTCATGAAGTTTGTCTTGCTGCTGTTGCTTCTTGGAGCTTCATTGATCTGAGGACCTGCCACTCTGCTCTCTGGATATAATAACCTGTCACAATGACAGATGTGGAGGTGGCTGGTCTAAAATGTGAAGTATTCAAGCTTGTTGTATTTTCCAGACTTCATATGCAAGCAAGAGTCAGGTTCATGAGATGAAACTGCCCCAGCTTAGACCTGATTCTCTGCTTATTTGAGGGTGTTAGGTTCTCTAATTTTAATATTTTTAAAGCCTAATGGAATGTAGAAATGTTAAATATTTGTTACTTAAGACTTCTTGGGGGCTGGAGAGATGGCTCAGCAGTTAAGAGCACTAGCTGTACTTGCAGAGAACCTGGGTTTGATTCCCAGCACCCACATAGCCACTAACAACTGTCCTAACTCCAGTTCCAGGAGATCCGATGCCCTCCCCTGACCTCAGTGCACATGGGTGCACTTAAGTACATGTAAACTATACATTTATGTACATAAAAATTTTTTAAAGATTTTTTTTTAAAAAGACCTCTTACCTTTGTTCTAATTTCTCTTATTTTGCTGACTATTGGAAGCAGAGAAACTTATTTGTGAAAATGCATTCCACCTCCCAAGACTGCCCTCTCAAGCTGATTTGGAGAGTACGTGGATGCTCTTTTCATTTTTTTCTTGCTGAGTAACTATCATTTATTTTATTTGCGATTTGTGGGTGTGTGGTCAGAAAAAAGAAAAGTGAAAGAAGCCGGACAATGGGGATGTGATGACACCCTCTCCGGGCTTCATGGTTTGCAATCAGAAGAGCTAGACTGCTGGTGCTTTCCTTTCCGTCAGCATTCAGGAAGTTGCTCCAGGATGCCCAGACGTGGCTAGCCTAGCTGAAGCTTGCTTTACTAGCAGACAGCCAGGAATGACAAAGACAAGGGAAGCAGATGTGCTCTGGCCCCACCTCAGCCAGCCCTTGTCATAAGCCCAGCTTAATTACCTCAATTTACAATAGATGCAGAGTGGTGGGTTAGATCTGACTATATTGTCCAGGGGCTGGGAATATAGCTCAGTTGGTGGAGTGCTTGGCTAGCACGCACAAAGCCCTGGGATCCATCACCAGCACGAAATAAACCAGGAGTCGTGGTACACGCCTGTAATCCCAGCATTCAGGAAAAGGAAAGCAGGAAGACTAAAAGTTCAAGGTCTTCCTTAACTACATGAGTTCAGGCCAGCCTGGGTGTACTAGCTTCTTTTCTGTTGCTGTGATAAACACTGACCAAAGCAACTTATGGAAGCAAGAATTTATTTGGCTTACGGTTCCAGAGGGATTAGAGTTCATCATGGTGGGGAGGTGTGGTAGCAGGAGGTGTCCACTTCAAGCATGCACAGGAAATGGACTGGAAATCTGGTGTTGTACCTCATCCACTGGACCCCAAAAAGACCACCGAGGACCCAACACACCAAAATGCAAAAGCAAAGGTTTATGGTTTATTCGGGCTTAAGCTCGGGCTCTCAGACCTCACCAACTCAACAGATCTGTGCTGAGAGCCCAGAGTAAGGGAGAGTGGAGCCTTTTTTAGGTTTTAGACAAAGAGAAGAGGGGGGATACCGAAGATACATTTTGGTTGGTTCAAGGAGCCCGTGCCCACCAACATAATTTTAAACTGATTGGATGTATAGTTTCTTATTGGTAGGTGCTATTCTCAGGGCTGTGGAACGTGCTGACTGTTACGTGTGGGGCCAAGGAGTCTCCGTTTTTACCTTATAGGGCAGTTTTTATGCTCGGGCTTGCTTAATCTATAGCTTCCTGGAAGGGGGGTGGGGAATAGCAGGCGGGGGTCAGGGCATGCCAGGGTATGTCTAGGCATGTCTAAAGCAGCAGCCAAGCATTTTACAGAAGCTAAAAGAGCAATTAGTGGGGGTCTGGAGGGATTGGGGGGTAGCGGGTGAATGAAGAGGGTCTCAGGGTTCTACACTGGTAAGGCTTAAGAAGTCTCAAAGCTGGCCCCCAGTGATGTACATCCGCTCAGCAAGGCTGCACCTCCTAACACCTCCCAAAACAGTGCCACCAACTGGGAACAAAATATCCAAAACTTGGAGCGATGGGGACATCCTCTTTGAAACCACCACACTGGGTTACATGAGAACCTGTCAAAGCAAAACCCTGCCAGTTATGTCTCTAATTTCTCGGTATTTCCAGTGTCACCTTCATTCTCCACTAGGCCTGTCAAATGAAGTCAGGTCTGGATGATAAGAATGTATCAACGGGGAAGTAGAATTAGTGTAGGTCTGTTGATTCCTCCTTCAGAACAATCCAAAGTCTCTGACACTTACAGGTAAGTTAGCATGAATTCTTCATGGTCCTTTTGAAAGTCCTGTCTTGATTCAGAATCAGTAAAGCTTGCAGAAGTCTAGCACTGTAAGGAGAGCTGTTATGCTGCTCTGGGCCAAGAGAAAGCCACAGGGTACAATCCCAGGTACCCCATCAGAGCACCAAAGTCTTGCTGTATTAAACCTGAATGACACAAAAGAAACAGCTGCAGAGATGCTCAGCAGTTAAGAGCACTAGCTGCTCTTGCAGAAGACCCAGGTTTAGCACCCACATGGTGACTAACAACTGTCCTTAACTAACTACAGTTCCAGGGGATCCAACCCCCCTTCTGGGCTCTACAGGCATTGCATGACATGGGTGCACTTACATACATGCAGGTAAAACACTCATATACATAAAAAAATTTTTGAAAAAGAAACAGCTGCAGAGATGCTCAGCAGTTAAGAGCACTAGCTGCTCTTGCAGAAGACCCAGGTTTAGCACCCACATGGTGACTAACAACTGTCCTTAACTAACTACAGTTCCAGGGGATCCAACCCCCCTTCTGGGCTCTACAGGCATTGCATGACATGGGTGCACTTACATACATGCAGGTAAAACACTCATATACATAAAAAAATTTTTGAAAAAGAAACAGCTGCTTCCAATCCAGTAGAAATTGAAAGTAATACTCTAATCACCATAAATTATAGTGATTATTTGTATAAAACCATAAATATACACTATATTACAAAATATCCTTTCAGTTCTCTAGGTGTTTCCTAGTCCCCAAAGATTACAGTGAACACGAATCAATCGCCTTGCACAAGGTCCTTTTTGTGATCCTGTGTTTCATATTTACATATGGTAATTTCCCCCTGGTGGCTAGGTAGGGGTGTATCACTGCCTGCTGTAAGTGAGCGTGCATGATACGATGTGTTGTGACAAGGGACAGGCTTTCATCACTTCCCCTTACTTGCTTCCCAAAGTGAGCTTAATTAAAACGCCTCAGAACAAGCAGGGAATTGCTGGCTCTTCCTTCTGCCCCAGGGGCCAGCCTGTTAACTGGGTATGGTTTTAGAACACATCCAGGGTAGCCTGGCCATCCAGTGCCACCTCAGCCAGTAAATCAGTTTGGTTTTTCACATGTTTTAAGAATGAATTTTCATTTTTAAAGTAATGTGTGTACTTAGCTTTTAAATAAAATTTGCTCTCTACAGAATGAAGTGCCCCGCCCTGTCCGTACTCTCAATCTTCAGCCCATATTCATAGATGCTAGGCTTATGCTCTTCGTTGACTCCTGTTTTTGCACATCAAAGATTTTACTGTCACCATAGTAGAAGGTGTAGTTTACACGTCTCCCATTTCCTTTACCACTTTGTCCCATTATAACTAAATCACAGCTCTGAATTAAATCATAGTATTATGCAATATAGTATTCACTGTTAATCCAAGTAATGTGTCACTATAACTGCTGGGGTCTGAATGTGTCTTCCCAAAGTTCTTGTTGAACCTAATTCCCAAGGTGATGGGGATTTCAGAGGCGGGCCCTTTCCAGGTGATTTAGATCCTGAGGAGTGGAGCCTTTGAAAATGGGATCAGTGCTTTTATAAAGACAGTTGGGTGAGCTCCCGCATCCCTCTGCCACTTGCAGACACAGTCAACCAGAAATCTGTTGTCAGACTCATAGCCTGTGATGCTTTGTGACAGCAGTCCAGAATAAGAAGTCTCAATTGGGGAATTTCCTCCATGAGAGTGACCTGTAGGCAAGTCTTCAAAGCATTTTCTTGATTGTTGAATGATGTGGAAGGGCCCAGCCCACTATGGTTGATGCTACCCCTGGGCCGGTGGTCCTGGGTTGTATAAGAAAGCAGGCTGCCCACAGAGGAGAGAAGCAAGCTAGTAAGCAGTGCTCCTCCATAGTCTCTGCTTCAGCTTCTGCCACCATGCCCCCCCATCTCTGTCTGCCCCCTGTTTGCCATCCATTAGAGATGTGAGGCAACCACCTGCCGCCATGCTTTCCTCATCGTTATGAACTCTTTCTGGAACCATAAGCCCAAATAAACTGTTCCTTTTGTAAGTTACCTTGGACATGATGTTTTATCACAGTAACAGAAAAGTAACTAATATAGATGTTGGAACCAGGAGTAGGATATTGCTGTGAAGGTCCTGACTGTGTTGTTTTGGGGAGGATTGTGGAAATGTTTGGAGCTTTGGGCTGGAAAATCCATTAAGTGCTTAGAGTTTGATGGGCTGTTTTATGGGAGCTTGGAAGATAAGAATTCTGAGAGCAGTGCAGATGATGAAGACCTAGCTTGTTAATTTCTGAGAGTCCTAGACTCCATTTGGGTCACTCATGATATTTTGAATTTGGAATCTGTGGTTTCTATTTGGATGGAGCTGAGGAATCAGCTGTGATTAATAAGAGATCAGCAGCGCTGAGGTGAAATCTTATGGGAAGTATTTCCTCAGGGTCAGCACAAAGAATTCACAATGACCAAGGCTACATCTCAAGCTGGATGCCCAAGGTGGTAATATGTGTCTTCCACATGCTACTGGTTTTGAAGGCATGAAATGGTTGTGAAGAACAGTTGAGGCATGGCACCATTTGGCAGAGTTGAAGTCCCTGTAGAGAAGAGGCCATTGATGAAGGTGTGGCCTTTGCTGCAGTGGAGACCCCAGCATATTAGAGATGCCAAGACTATGAGATGGCCACCAAGGTCAGGAGTAGGCATGGAGTAGAGATGGCCTAAGCCTATAAGAAAAGTTTCATGTGCTGTAGATGGCAGAGCCAGAGAAATGGAGCTACCCAAGGCCTCTAGAGCCAGAAAATCATGGTTGAGTCCCAGATGTCAGACATTGAGCTACATTGCTGGGCTTTAGTTTTGTTTAATTGTGCCTGATTCTTCTCATTTGAAATAAGAAAGTATTTGACTTGCTTTTGATTTTACAAGAGCCCATAGTTGAGTCTTTGGATTATTTTAAAGAGGCATTGCACTTTTAGGTGATAGAATTTTTGAAGACTGGGATTTTTAAAGTTATACTGTGTTTTAAATTGTGATATTAATGTGAGATCTTTGAGACAGACAAAAAACAGGAAAGGTTATAGTTTAAAGTGATTGTGTGTCAAGATTGACAAAGGTAAAATGACATGGTTGGCTTTTGATGTCAACTTGATACACCTGGTAAGAGGGGACCTCAATTGGGGAAATTCCTCTATCAGACTGGCCTGTGGGCATATCTCTGAGGCATTTTGTTGTTGTTGTTGTTGTTATTATTATTATTATTATTATTATTTTATTATTATTATTGAGTGATGTAGTAGGATTCAGGTCACTGTGGGTGATGCCACTCCTCAACAGGTGGTCCTGAATTGTATTAAGAAAGCAGGCTGACGACAGGCCAGGGGAGCAAGCCAGTAAGCAGTGTTCCTCTGTGATCTGTGCTTCATTTCCTGCCTCCAGGTTTCTGCTTTGAGTTCTTGCTCTGGCTTCCCCCAGTGATGAACTGATCAGGAAGTATAAGCCAAATGAATCTTTTCTACCTCAAGTTGGTTTTGGTCAGAGTAGGGTCTTTAAAAATATTTTAATGATTTTTTTTTTAATTTACGTGTACAAGTGTATTGACTGTATATATTTAAATGTACCTGTGTCATGCAATGCCAGTGGAGGTCAGAAGAGGATTTGGATCCCCTGGAAGTGAAGTTACAGATAGTTGTTAGATGCCATGTGGGTGCTGGGAACCCAACCCAGGTTCTCTGCAGGAGCAGCCAGTGCTCTTAACTGCTGAGTCATCTCTTCAGTCTCTGGTTAGAGTGTGCTATTACAATAGAAAGCTAACTAGGACAGGCCACTTCCTCCTAGCACTAAATTCTTTTAAATTCCAGGTCCCTTTAATAAGATGATGCTATACAGCAGTTCCTTCTGCATGAAATAACTACCATCATCATGACTTCGGCTGAGCCTGATCACTAAACATAGTCACAATTGGGCTTGTTGACGGTTGTGCTCATTCATTAAAGGAGTGCCAAGCAGGGTCACTGGACCCTCACCTGAGTATCCAGACACTCTTCCCAGCCAACTAGTCCAGCCTTGGAAGACAAAAGGAAAATTAGGAAGAACCCAATAGAGGAATGCTTTTGGAAGCCCTTGTCAAGAAACTCCAATGGACTCTCATATGAACATTTGAAAATTGCCCTGTTCTGACTTCTTTCTAGTTCCCTGTCTAGAACTTGTAATGCTAATTACTCTTGCCTTTATTTCTCCTTCACATCTCCTATTCATGATTCAAGGACTTACTTTTCCCCTTAGAGACAAGAGTTATGCAATTT
Organism: Nannospalax galili; assembly: GCF_000622305.1. NCBI lineage: Eukaryota > Metazoa > Chordata > Mammalia > Rodentia > Spalacidae > Nannospalax > Nannospalax galili. Next base: position 837,162 of record NW_008343660.1, on the reverse strand, counting down.
GGGAGTCTTTTAGATAGACCCACTGAAGGGGTACTCCAACTGCCTCACGCTGCATCCCTGTTCAACATGAGAGAAACCAGAGAGGTGTGCGTCCCTCTTCCCTATTGGCAATTTGGGTAACCCCTTCAGAGGATGGTGTGATAAGAATAGGAATTTGTTATGCAGTTAGGGTAGAAAGACCCCAAAGGAAAGTAGCCAGTTTCTTGGCTAAAACTCACAGTGTCCTTGGGCCTCTTAGCAACCTACTCTGTTCCAAAGGCCAAAAATGTTGAAAACATTTGGGCGCTTTTATCTATTCCTTAAAAGATTTTAGGGTTACCTTTTCAGAGGGGGGAATGTTGGAGAGGAGGGAGTGGGCATGGATTTGATCAAAACACCTTATATACATATATGAAATTCTCAATAAAGTTTTTGTAAAAGTTAAAAAAAATCTGACCAAAAGAAACCACAAAAATATTATTTTATGTGTATGAGTGTTTTGCCTGTATGTATGTAACTAAGTGTCCCATGTGTGTACAAAACCCATGGAGGCCATAAGAGGGTGTCAGATCCCTTGGAACTACAGTTATGGACCATTGTTATCCACTATGTGGGCACTGGGAATTGAACCCAGTTCATTTGTAAGAGCTGCCAGTGCTCTTAACTGCTGTGCCATCTCTCCAACCCCCTTGCCATGTTTTTTTTTTTAATACTAATTGAAGTAAAATTCACACAACTGAAAATTAGTAATCTTGATATGCACTATTGAGTAGCACATCGTGTAGTCATTGGGTTAGGCAACTACCAGCACCAGGTAGTTCCAATACATTTTTACACCCCAAGAAAATATCGCTTGTGCATTAAGTTCCCATTTGTCCTACCTCAGCACCTGGAATCCATAATCTTTCTATATCTATAGGTTTGCCTACTTAGGATATTTCTTTTTCTTTTTTTTCTTTCTTTCTTTTTTTTTTTTTTTTTTACTTATTTTGCCTGCATATATTTAAGTGCACCTGTATCATGTAATACCTGCAAAGGCCAGAAGAGGGTGACATATTCCCTGGAACTGGAATGTTAGCTGCCGTGTACTGGGAACCAAACCCAGGTCCTCTACAAAAGCAGCTAATGCTCTTAACCATTGAGCAATCTCTCCTTTCCCTCAGGATATTTCTTATTAAAGGAATCATAAAATGTAGAACCTTTTGTGTATAGCTTCTTTCACTTAGCATAATGTTTTCAGATTCCCTCATTTCCTAGCATTTACCAGATGTTAAGTTTTGAATGGTTTGTCAAAAAGTTAAGCACAGAATCACCAAGTGAGTGAGCAAGTCTACTCCTGGGTATACATGTAAAGGAACTGAAAATAAGCACTCCAACCCTCCGCTGTGAATGTTCACAGCAGTTCTATTCAGAACAGCCAGAGGTAGAAACAACCCAGATGCCCATCAATGGTGAATGAATTGGAAAAATGCAGTGTATGTTACCAACAGGATGGTACTAAATCCTACAAAGGAAACAAGGAAGGAAGGGAGTTCAATAACAATAGTCATTTCCAACAGCAGCTGCCATCTGTGTCTTCTCCAGCAAACTTCACAGCACATCTTCAGTCCAGCATTGAGAGCTTTGAGAGTAGACTCTATGGAGCCAGGGTCCAACAGCTCTTGTCTCACTCAGAAGACACACTACATACATAGTCAGCTTCATATTGTTTATTCAACTCAATACATTAGAAGCAAAATTGCAGAACCAAAAGATTACTAGGCAGTAAAGGTGAATGAAGTCAACAGCTAGAATCAAACCCTGTTTCAAAAGCAGCTGACTGCCTGGCTGAGCCTTCAATAGAATTTTCTGGTTTACATTGAAGATGAAAGCAAGTTACCATGGAAACAGTCTCATAAAGGGAAATAGGTCCCTCCCTTTGTCAGTTCTTTCCAGAAGGGCAGAGGGTGAGTCAGGAAAAGGCAGGCCAAGGGTCTGCGACTAGTGCAATGAAGTTTCTTCTCAACATTCAAAATTTAACAGTGAAATGGTGTGTTTCACCTCATAAGGAGGGCATTTTGGGTATTTTATTATAAAATCATAAGGGAGCTGTTTGGGGATACTTAAGCAAAATGTCATTTATTGATTTTTTTTTCTTTAATTAGTGGCATGCAAGACTCTCTGGTACAATGACTATGACAGGCAGTCTTCCTGGTCTTGCACCCCAGGGCTCATCCTCTGAGTTAACAGCCTGTTTCTTCTATACCTCTACCTCTACCCTCTCAAGAAAATGGGCAAAGGACTTTCTCCAAAGAAAATACACAAATGGTCAATAAGAACATGAAAAAAGTTTTATATCACTAATCATTAGAAAGAAAGCTGGAGATGGAGTTCAGGCTCCATCTACTCAGGTAGAGTACTTGCCTAGCATCTACAAGGTCCTGAATTCAATCCCTAGCACCATATAAACAAGGCAAGGTGTTGCAAACCTATAATCCCAGCATTCAAGAGGTAGAGGGAGTGTAAGTTCAAAGTCATCCTCAGCTTCAGAGTAAGTTTGAGACCAGCGTGGGCTACATGAGACCCTGCCTCAAAGGAAATAGGAAGGAAGAAAGGAAGGAAGGAAGGAAGGAAGGAAGGAAGGAAGGAAGGAAGGAAGGAAGGAAGGGGGAAAAGTATAAATCAAAATGAAACAGCACAATGAGATGGCAAAGCAGTTCCATTAGGTTCTTAACTAAAACCAGAATTGTTTCAAAAGATTACAAGAGAATGGCCATATAATTCAGAATTCCATTTATGGATATAGACCCAAAAGAATGGAGAGAGACTTAAATACTAGTTTATATACCCACATTCATAGCAGCCAGAGGTATCATCAGCCCACTTATATAAGAAAGGGTAAAACAGGTGGTATGTGTGTATCATGCATATTATTCAGCCTTTAAAAAGAAGGAAACTCTTCGTGCTCCTACAGGGATGAACCTGTAAAATGCTGTAAAGTCTAGGGAAAATAATCAGTTGGAAGAGGACAGATGCCACGTGATCTCATTCAAATGACAGGAGTCAGATTCTATCTCTTTGAGACAGAGAGCAGCAGTTTGTGATAAGAATGAGATTCTGTGACTCAAGAGTTTGATCTAGGGACAAAGGGGCAGTTGTTTCTGCTCAGGACTTCTGAGACCTCCTCTGGGACAACAAAGCCCAGAGGTGACTTCCTTATCACGTCACTGCCCAAGCATCTCTCACCCTCCTGCCTCTCTCCATCTTCCTCCTCCTCCCTCTCCCTCCTCCCCTATGTCTCTCTCTCTCTCTCTCTCTCTCTCTCTCTCTCTCTCTCTCTCTCTCTCTCCACCTCTCTCTCTCACTCTCCTTCTTCCCCTCCTTATCTCTCTCTCCTCTCCCTCCGTTCACTGGCTACTCTGAGCTTCATCTAGGCCTCTACATTCTTCTCCATTCCCAGCCCATCTCGGCCTCCAGGCCCACTACCTTGTTTCCTTCTACTTTGGCTCCTACTGGCTGGTCACACACCACATTGCAGAACCTCTCCTAACTCGTTTTTGCTCGCTCGAAATCACACTATCTCTCTCTCTCTCTCTCTCTCTCTCTCTCTCTCTCTCTCTCTCTCTCTCCTCCCCTCCTTCCTCTATCACCTCACTCTGTTGCTCTCCTTGTTTCTCAGATCAGATCAACCACTTTGGTTCTGCTTGGTATTTGGAACTTTGGCCTGGCAAGGGCCTCATGTAGGAGCTCAACTGTGCCAGTTAGTCTAGGCAGATGCAAAGGTTTGTGCAGGTTCAGGAGCTCATGAAGGAGAGTTAGTCAAATGTGCTAAGAGGGGAGGCAGGGAGGAGCAAGAGTTTTGGAAGACACCTGCCATAATCCCTTAGTTTTTGACTTGCTTTTACAATATTTTATGTATATCTCTAGAAGCCAGTAGGAATGTCATTCTTCAATTTTCTTGTTTATTTAAATTATAAAATTTAAATTCTGAAAGTAATATGAAATACAGAAAACAGAGAACGAAAGAAAAATTAACAATAGTCTTCCTTAAAGCCACAACAATTATTTCCTGTCTTTTTACCCCATAATTTCCTCAAAATGGACATAGTTTTGTGTTTGCTTTTCTTTTGCCCTTAACACAGTAAGCCTGCCAGATTCACATCTCAATATAAATAGCTTTTAAATTTTTTTTTTCTGTATGAACAAAACAAGAATAAAAGCAGATAAAAATCCTCAGTGTACAACTTTAGCTCCACTTAATCCTACCTGTAGCTAGGAAAGGTCACAAGCAGGTTTTCCTGTCGCTGTTCTTTCTCTCTCTCACTCTCTGTCTCTGGGAGACAGAAAGTAGAGCCATCGACTAAATCACAAGTCCTGTCCCTAGTGAGTGGCATGGTTTTCAAGCTACAGAGGAGGAGAAACCACGCTGCAAGGGACCACAAGCAGGTGAGGTTAGCTCACTTTTCCGTGACAAGAACCAGGCTTTGGATATTTAGGAGAATACGCGGATCGAACATATTAGAGGTCATTAAAGCCAGAGGTTCCCAAGCATAATTCCAAACTGTTACTGGTTTTCATTGATCTGTGGCGAATTGAGAAAAATAATTAGTGAGTTTTTCATAAAGCTTAAGTGTATTCAATTGTTAAAACCTGAGTTTCAGCCAGGAGTGGTGGTTCCTGCTTCTGAGGCAGAAAAATCATCAGCCTAATGAGAAATCAGCCAGTGAGAAATCATCTCACAAAAGAAGCTGAGACAGTTCCTTGTTTTTGGTGTAAGATATTTTTGTGCGATTGTGTGATTCTGGCCATGGATTTTTAATTATTTTAGTATTGCTCATTAGCAAGGTAAAAAGATAAATTCTGAAAGCAAGGTTTCAGTTGCACGGAATTCAGCAAGCTTAGTCTCAGAGTCACTAACATCAACCAGCAAATCCTGTCCAAAATGTGGGCTTTTACCCCTACAGGGCCAGGAGGAGATAAAGACTGACCCTCTTGGAGCAGAGTGGCCTGGGTGCTGAGTGCCTATTGTGCTCATCCTAGGAGCTCCCCTTCACAAGGTTTCTCAGCAGGTCCTGAAACAGCTAGAGGAAAGATGTGAGGAGGGACACTCTAATGTCTCAAGTATTTCCCTGGGAGTTCTTCATTTCAATGAGTGGGATATTCTCTAATTAAAATGCCACTACATTTTTTTTAAACAAATTGCCATCTAATTTCCCTTTGATCCATTTTTTCCACTTGGGTTGCAAGGTTTTACAGAAATTTCCCAAATGCTTTGAGTCTGCAGTAATTTTCTTTCATTCTAATTAAACTTCAAAGGATAAAACTGAAAGCCTCATACCAAGCTAAGCCTGTTTTCCCCTACTCAATAAACATTTTGGGTGGCATTTACAAGGTGTCTGAAATTGTGTTGGGCGTTAGAGATCAAAAGATGGATAAACACAACACATCTTCTCTACGGCTTCAGTGTGGCCAGATGAACACACCGGAAGCACAGCTCTGCTTCAGTGGCAGAAGTGTCACCACAAGTCCATTTCACTTGGGGCTACTGGGAATGAGATGGAGCTTACACATGCTTCCACAGTAAAGGTTCGGAGAAGGGGCCTCATTGACTAGTGTGGGGATGGGTAAGCTTGGCTGACGCAAGGAGGAAATGTCCTATATTACATGTGGATCTTGGGATTCAAAGGTTTACTTTAACCATGTACAAAGAAAACAACATCTCTATGCAAATAAGTTTGAATTTAGTGTGTGTGTTGAACACACACACACACACACACACACACACACACACCTACCCTTAAAGGGGAGAGCTAGGGTTATCTGAAGTTCTAGGCAGTGGCTCGGGACCCCTGGCCCTCTGAGGACACTGTCCACAGCTTCTCAAGCTTCAATGTCCATAGAAATCACTGGCCATCTTGTAAAAATCCATACTCTGATTCAGTGGCTATAGAGTATTATTAACAAGTTCCAGGGCGGCATTTGCATTGCTGGCCCACATGACACTTATCCACTTATCCACTTGCTCTACATCTCCTCCTCCTCCATACACACACACACACACACACACACACACACACATACACACACACACCTTGATAGAAACCATCAAGGATTTGATTTCAGCTCACTAGTCAGTGCAGGGGCTGCTGGAGGACCACACTCAGAACCTCCCAATACCTGAAGTGCAGGGTCTCAGCTGTGGAGTCTAGGCAGGCCCTGCAGGGGCAGCAGAGAGGACTGATAATACCTGACTGGGTCCACTGAGTGGGCAGGTGGAGTGGGAAAGGAGGATGTAGAAATGGTGTGATGGGGCTACATGCTGCAGGGCAGAAGCTAAGCACAATATCAAGGGGCATGAGAAGGACCTGGGCACTTGAGCAAGAGCAAGGCACAGTCGCTAAGGACACTGAGCAACGACTATATGCAAGAGACTGAATTTATTATTCACCCAGGTGACACATACCATTTTTAAAGTCCTTACAAACAGACTAGACTCTCACCAGCAACTAGAAGCTTAAAGCGTTGAGCTGTTTGGTAAGCAGCCCAATCTCCCAGCTGGTGTAACCACACTTCATCCCACATCTGCAAGCTCTGACAGCTCTGGTCTTTCAGGTCCTTTCTATGTGTGCTTTTTTTTTTCAGGTTTGCATATATGTGACATATAGAAAGCTAAGGAAAGGACCCCAAATTTAACAGAAATGTCTGTACAATTGACACAGTGGGCTGATGAGGACAGGGGAAGAGGCTGGAAAACCCATACCCAACAGGTACAAAAAAACTTACACAGTAGCTTTTGCAAGGATGGCATAGCTCTCTGCCCAGGGCTGGGAGGCACTCCCGGGAGCTCAGTAGCATAGGCCTAGGGCTAACAGAGTGAAGGGGCACCAGTTTAAGTGGAGGGAGGCCTAGGAGGAGGCCTTGAGACCAGCTGTAGGCTGAGCAGGAGCTCGGCAGCTTGTCCTTGCAGCAGCCGAGCTCCCTACATGTGGATGTCCTGTTCTCATCAGTGTAGGTCACCACTGCTACCAGCAGGCACAGGATGAGTTTGGTGTGGTCTTGGAAGAAGTTGATCTGTACTATGCTATTGCTGAACTGTAGGATGATGGTGCTTTGAGTGTAGAACCATGTTTGCAGGTCGGGCAGGCGCAGGTCCGGCAGGAGGGCCAGCTCCTAGTCTTCCAGAGGAGTGATGTTGGCCCCTGCCTTCAGCAGGTGTTGGCTTATGTGATTGCAGAAATACCTGAGGAGTGTGATCTTACTCTTCACGGAGGTGGAGTGGGGGACTCATGGTGAGGTAGGACTCTGTGCCATCCCGTTCTATGTACTGCAGGCTGTCACTGTCCTGGGGGTTGCAGACAGGATCCTTGGCTGCTTCTTGCCGCACCAACCCTCGCTCAGAGGGTTTGTAGCTGTTGATGCTGTTCAGTGGCTGTAGCAGGTCACTCATGACACTCGACCACTTCACTGGGCTCCCGAACTACTGGTTCTTCCTTTTCCTGGGGACACTCAGGCTGGGGGTTCTCCCGTGCCTTTACTGAGGACCGGGAGAGGTTTCTTGCTGCTGGGGTCCAGGCTGCTGGGAGATATGGAGAACCTTGGTGGGACAGTGAGAAGGTAATTGGGGGACCTGGAGGGTTGTAGCCGGAAGTGAAGAACTCGTCATTGAGCAGCTCGTGGATGGTGAGGCGGGCGATGGGGTAGGTCTGAAGCATCTTCTGGATGAGGGAGGCGGCCAAGGGTTGATGTACTAGGAAATGCTGTACTCATTCTTCCTGATACAGAGGTAGGTCTCTTTCAGGCATGAGGTCTCAGAAGGTGGTTTGCCCACCAACAAGGTATACATGATAAACCCAGTGGACCACACGTCCACCTTGAAACTGTGCCTACCTTTTTGCTCAGCACCTCAGGAGCTATGTAATTAAGAATGCCGCATAGCGTCTTTTTCCGCTCCGGTAGTATTCCACTTGGGTTGCAGTCCAAAATCCCCTAGTTTCACCTGCAGATCCTCGTTCCAGAAAAGGTTGCCCAGCTTGACATCCCTGTGAATGACCCAGCTCTGGTGCAGGAATTGGCCGCCCAGGACGATCTGCTGCAGGTATTAGCAGGGCCTCCAGCTGGGTCGGCTCTTTGCTCCCCTAGTGCAGCTCCAGGAGAGACCATCTGCAGCAGAGCTCCAATACCATGAGCACGAAGTCCTGGAAGCCTAGGGCATGCTGGTGTGCGAGGTTTTGGTGGAGTCCGAGACTGAGATCACTTGGTGAAGCTGCCTTTGCCCCCAAAGTGGCCTCATATAGACTGCTCCTGGCATGGGTCCATTAGGACCTTGGGGATCTCAGGGTATTCTCACAGTCTAGACCACGAGGTGGGGGTCTTCTCATGGTCTAGGACAACCACCGGGTCTTCTCATAGTCTTGGCATATGCAGAAATAAACAAACTAGTTGGTGGACGTCTTCTAGCTGTCCTGGATAGAATTTTTGTCAGAAATGGAATCTTTACCAAAAAAGAAAAAAAGAGCTGAATGTGAAGCGCTAGCCTGGGACAAAGTGCCTAGAGCACAGGACTGAGCAATAGTTACTAGCTGTTCTTTACAGTGGTCGGTGCTGATGACAATGGGTTCTGAAAATGCTAGTCCAAAATCTGGCCCCCTGGCATTTGAGGAAAGAGAAGCAGAGAGTGGTCCCTGCTTTCCTCTCCTCTCACTACTGACACAATCAATGAATTTTCTGACCCACTAAAGCTGGTTGCAGCACCCCATTCCAGAGGGATCCTCCCTATTCCCACAAGAAAAGAAGCTGAAGACTGGAGCCCCTTTGCCCACTCATTCATGACCATGCACTCTTCATGAAACCTAAGCATAAAATATAGATTTTCCTATGAAGGCTCATATCACGTAGAACTTAAATGAATTCGTATGCTTTTGTCTTGTTAATCTGTCTTTTGTTGTGTGAGTCTCAGGCATGAACTTGGCAAGGGGTGGCTATTGTTGAATGTTGTTTCTGTGTACTGTTAGTAAACTACCAGCCATATGAAATGTTCTGGAGAAGTGAAAGTCTAAAATGAGTCTGCCAATTTGGCCAGACAAGCCAGCCTGCATGCCACGGTGTATGATAAAGAAACCTTCGCCTTCAGGACTGTGTATCAGTCACACTCGGGGATCAAAATTCAGCTTGCATTTGGGCCTTGTTTATTTTTACTTCTCCCTCTTTACCTAGCAAATTCAAATTTTGTGTTTCTAGCTGAAGACCGTAGCTGAAAACCCCATCGCTTCTCAATACCATTCCCAGTCACTTAGTCTGTGAATGGAGACAGTCCCACCTGAGCTACTGTCCCAGCACCACTGCTGTGAGGGCCAAGAGAGGTGTGTGGGAAGGGGAAAGAGACTGCTAAGACAACCAGCCCACAATCCCGGTATTTCTCTGCAGACTTTTTGCCACTCTATTCTAACTTGGGACAGTGTCTCATGTAACCCAGGCTGACCTTGAACTCATTATGTAGCCAAAGATAACCTTGAACTTCTGATCCTCCTGCCTCCACCTTCTTAGTGCTAAGATTACAGGTGTGTACCATCACATTGAGTTTTATACAGTGCTGGGTATTGAACCCAAGGTTGTGTATACTAGGTAGGCAAGCTCTCTACCAATTAAACTATACTGTCAGCCCAGGAACTAAATTTTATGAGCATTTTATTACTATACCTTCTGTATTTCCATTAAACTATCTCTGATCCTTTGAAGAACCAGCTTGCATTTATTTTTATTCATAAAACAGAAATCTACATAGAACCTGAAAACAAAATTACATGTGTATGCTATTAGTATATGTGTGTGTTTCTGTATGTGTTTGTGTGTGTACCTGTTTGTGAGTATGTTTATGTCTGTGTGTGTGTGTGTGTGTATGTGTGCACTAAATTTCTCTGTTCTAAACTCAAAGGACTACTTGTCAAAGTAGGTGAGACTTTTGTACCATTGGTTTAAAAGATTATTATTTAAAAACAGAAAGTGCCTGGAGCAGAGAACTGTAAACCATCCCTCACAGTAACTCAAACGCAGGAAGTCATCTATTTCTTGGAAATTTAGACTTTCTTCTAGTAATTTAACACAAAAATGGGCCTGCTCAATCTGCTGTTCACATTTTGGTAATTTAAAAGGACATCACAGAACTTTATTTTAATGGTAATTGCAAACTCATGCAGAAAATGTAAATGCACATTTCATGATTAGCTTGCAGCATAAACTATGGCTTCTATTAATGTATTCCAATTTGTAATTCTTTTCACAGTATGAGATTTGAAAGCTGTGATTAAAATTAATTAGGTTAAGTAAAGTTTATCCCCCCTGAGCACTGCTATTGGGAACAAGCAAGAGGAAAATGCGAACTACATCTGTCTCTGCAGGAAGCTGTGTCTTCACAAGAAGTCGGCTGACTTCTTTTCTCCCCACAGAGGCTACATGCTGCTTATTTGGCATATCTCAAGCACCGTGTATCTCCTCAAGGAGCTAATTGAACCATTAAACTCTTCTTTGCTGGCTCACAAAACTATACAGGCTGTGACTATATCACTGTCAAACAGGGATATTAGGTGAATCCATCAACCATTTAAACACAATAAGCTTGGGTAAGACACATACACCTGGCAAGTCTCTGGTAAGAGAGGACGCATCAAAGGTGATAGGGACTGGACCAAGGTCTTTCTGGGGTGCTTTTCTTCCATCTGCTCTTTTTACACTTCTACAGTTAACCGAAACAGAACACAGTTTTAACCTATGTTTCACTTTAGTTTTAAAGTCACTACCAATTCTATTTTGATGGGCACTAAGGCGGAACTTAACATCTCCAGAAGGGAGTCATACTCCAGTAACAGAGAACAGATTTGGAGCCTGAGTGTGCACGCTCAGATATCAAGGGACAGACATCCTACTTCTCACTGAAGCCTCCAGTAGTCGTGAGGTCCTTTTCCAGGTACCCAGCAACTTGTGTGACAGCTGCTCCACTCTTTTCTTCTGGCAAAGTAGTTTCAGTTCGGCTCCAGACCTTAGAAACAGATGAGGGTGTGAAACACACAGCCCCTGTTGGCTGACCCACGCTCCGGATCATGATGAGCCCTGTCCTCTGTGACTTACCTCTCCTGGCTCTCCACTCTGCTTGACTTTGTCCCAAAGGTCCTAGCTAATAATGTGTCATGGTATGTACTAACATAATATTGAGAAACCTGTGTCTGGACATTTGAAATGGCCCCTCTTCCAGTGCACTGAGGAGAGGAGTACATTTCAAGTTCTATAGTTCTGTCTCAGATGCTAGGTGAAGCACTAGGCTCTTCCTTGCTTTTAAAATGAGTACTTCTGCCTACCAAATGTGATGTCTCTCATATGCAGCCACATGAAGGACCCCAGGCTTCAGGAGACTAAATTCAGGATAAATCCTCACTCCGTGTTTCTGTAGGTGCACATATGAGTGTGCGGAGGTGCCTGTGTGTGAGTGTGAATAAAACATACGTACCTGCCTTTGGAGACCAGAGGTCAGTATCGTTCCTCAGGAGCTGTTCACTTTGTTTTTTTATTTCATTGTGTGTGTGTGTGTGTGTGTGTGTGTGTACTGAGGTGTGAGTGGCTGTGCTCTCCTCTGCTTATACGTATGGAGACCAAAAGTCGATACCAAGTGTCTTCCTCCATTACTCTCCACCTTCCTTTTTGAACTATGGTCTCTCATGGGGGAGCTTGTCATTCTGCTAGACTGGCTAGCCAGCTCTGCTACCATGTCTGCTTCTGTGTGGGTGCTGAGGATGGAAACTCAGGTGTCCTCGTGCTTGTACAGCAAGTGCTTTACTGATAAATCCTTATTTTAAAGTGGATAGAAGCATGAAATGAATCCCTTTCTGTTCTCAATGACTAGTCCAAGGAAGCTTAGCTCAGCCAGTTCTCACTACACGCTGTTTGGGTACCTGAAGAAGTACCCGCCCTGCAGCCAGACATCTCCAGGGTCTTCCTTCCCTCTGCCTGTCAGTGAAGAAATATGTCTTAGCTGTTGAACAGAACATTTAGGTAAAGCTGTTCAACAAGCTCTCAATGAACTTGAAGGCTCCTGTCCAGAAAAAATATTCCTCGGTTTACAAAACAGGGCACTGGACCATGCACAGCACCGCGAGAGGCAAACACGTGCTGAGTCAGGGGAAGAACTCAGTGCCCCGAGTTACAGGTTACAGGGAACTTTACAAACAGGCTTAACTTGTTTGTTTGTTTGTTTAATGTGTATGTGTATATGTGAGTGCATGTGTGCCACAGTGTGTATGTGGTGGTCAGGACCATTTTGTGGAGTCCGTTCTCTCTTGCGGTCTTTACATGAGTTCCAGGGATCAAACTCAGGTGGTCAGGCTTGCGTGGCAAGTGTTTTCCCCACTGAGTTATCTAGACATCCCTGGGCTTAGATTTGTATAGCAGTAAACATTTGTCTGTAAGCGTATATAGTAGTAAGAATTTCCTTATAATGTTCATACATTATTAACTCTTGGGAATGATTTTTAACCTATCACCTTGATACACCACCCAAATTTTGTGTCTCCTGAGATTGGCCCATTGTGGGGTACAACTCTGGTTTAATTGTGGCTGGATTAAGAAGAAAGTTGCCCACAGAGAAGCAATCTGATAGTCTTAGGGTCAATAATTCAAGGTAACAGGCCCATGTTTAAAATCCAGTCTGCCCAGATAAAGAACATTTTCTTGTGATTCAGAAATTAATGAAGGATATTTAAACATGATCGTGAAAGTAAAAAGATTAGAGAACACCAGGCCAAGTAAGCAAGCATATCACTTGAAGAAGAAAAAAGCAGCTTCGTATTCAGGGTCTCCTGCTCACTACACAAGCCCTCTGCTACCAGACTACCCGGTGACAACGCGCATCCTTGGGATCATTGACTTCCAGTTGCTTTAAGAGAACAGAACCCGTAGCCACTCACTCCCCTTAGCCTCCTAGGCTGGTGCTCTTCTCTGACTCTCACAAACTTTTCAATGCTTTGGAGAGGTTATGAAATTAAAAATTAAAAATAAACATTCAAAGCTCCAAATAAAATGTCTGTCTTCTAAATTTTCAAGAGGAAGACTGTTGTTGCTAAAAACTGCACACCACGGTCTGACTAGGATCCTAACAGGAATGAGCCTTACCTTCTATAACCACTAGGTGGCAGTACAAGCACAGACTTCCAAAGGCTGGTTCAGGACACCCACCCAAGGCCGTGACAGAGCCTTGCTAACTAGGCCAGGATTTGTCTCCTGTAATTCCAGGGTCCTGGGGTGGGTTTCAGGTTTCAGGGTATTTGGCCACCCGGTGGGGTTTCTTCTTCGTCCTTTATCCTTGCAAGAGAGATAGCACCGTGATTTCTGGATAACTGAGTATAGTAATTGGGAGAAAATCTTGACTCCACAGTCTTTGGACAAGTCAGTTCCATCCTTATGAGCAGAGACACTCAGATGTAGGACAGTCCTGGGGCCACCAGCATCCTAGGCAATTCCCTGTTGTGAGCAGCACTTAACAGAAAATTGTGGGTCCAGAGTCAGGGAATTTACTGGGAGCAAATTTACTATTTGATTGATTGATTGATTGATTGATTGTTGATTGATTGAGAGAGAGAGAGAGAGAGAGAGAGAGAGAGACATATGTGAGGTTGCCTGAGGAGGCCAGAAGAGGGTGTTGGATCCCCTAGAGCTGGAGTTACAAGCAGTTGTGAGTCTCTGAATGTAGGTCTGGAAACTGAACTTGGGTCCTCTAGAAAAGCAGCAAGTGTTCTCAACTGCTGACCCATCTCTCTAGGCTCCCCATCTGGTTGCAGAACTTCCTCATCCCAAAGAAGAGCATCTCTGGGGATAACAGCCTGAACAAAGTCATATTAATATTATTATGCACTAGGTACACAGTAGGTGCTACTTTATATAGACTACCTCAATCAATCTCTATAACTGTAAAAAGTAGGTATTGTTATTGTTCTGATTTTTTTTTGTTTTATTTTGGTTACTTCTAATCACAAATGCATTTCATCTATTTTCATTTTCTTAACTTTTTTTAAAGTTTTTATGTAATTTTTTTTTGTAATTAAAAAGTTTGTATTCTTTGAGAATTTCATAGCATATTTTGATCATTTCCCCCTCCCCCAACTTTTCCCATATCCACCACTACCTCCCTACCCAACTTCAAGTGCCCCCCCCCACTGAGTCCAATTTGTGTTGCTCAAATATTCATGGGTGTGAAACCTGTCCTGAATTGTGACTGATGCATGGGGATCGGAGGAGGGAGTGTTTCACACCCTTAAAGAAAATGGACTCTTCTTCTTCCAGAAACTATCAAAAGCCAATAGCTCCTCAGCTAGGGGCAGAGGTTTGTACCATCTACCTCCTCCATGATGGGATTTTGTCTGGGTTGTGTTTGAGCAGGTCTTGTGCATGCTGTCACAACAGCTGTATGTTCGTGTGTGCAACAGCCCTACTGTCTGGAAAACACTGTTGGAGTTGTCCACCACCTCTGGCCCTCACAATCTTTCCAGCCCCTCTACTAAAAAGTTCCTTAATCCTTGGGGGGAGACATGTGATATAGACATCCCATTTAAGGCTGAGCACTCTGCAGCCTCTTATTCTCTGCACATTAACCAGTTGTGGGTATCTGTGATAACTGACTTCTACTGCAAGAAGGAGCTCCTCTGGTAAGGGTTGAGAGATGCACTAACCTATAGCGGTAAGTCATAGGAGTCATTTTAATTCTGTGTCCATTTAGTAGGATAGTAGCAGCAGATTCTACCCTAGAACCCATTCCCCTCCCCATTTAATCCTTCCTGTACCATTGCTCCTTTGCTCCCCTTTAGATCACTGTGTTGTATCTCCCTGCCCTTGAAAGAGTTCCCCTCCCCATGGCCCCTTACTAGTTTACTAACTTCTAGGGGCATACAAAGTGACACACACAAATCTAAAGATTCAAAGCTAACATTCACATATGAGAGAAAACATGTGATGTTTGTCTTTCAGGGTCTGGGCTACCTCAATCAAGATCACTGTTTCCAGTTCCATCCATTTACCTGTGAGTTTCATAATTTTGGTTTTTTAATTTTTTTAATTTTTTGAGAATTTTAAATTTTGAGAATTTCATACATGAGTATGAGTATCTACATGGTTACTACCCTTCCCTCTCCCTGCCAAACTCTTCCCACATATTCCCAACTCCCTCTCAATTTCATGACCTCTTCTTATTGTTTTACACACACACACACACACACACACACTCATCTCATGTTCATCTGAGTCCATTTAGTGGTGTTCATGTGTACATGTGTTTAGGGATGACCATTCAAGATTGGATACCCTTTCAGGGAGCTGGTCCCCAGAGAACACTGATTCTCCCTCCCTCAGCAGCCACTGAGTGCCTGTAGCTCTGCATCTGGAGGTGAGGCCCTGTGGCATTTCCCCACCCACGTGGGCATGTCAGCTGGTATTGTCATCATTTGCAAATCTTGTTCAGGCAGCCATAGTGCTGGGGTTTCATGGGTGCAACTTCCCTGTCATGTCTAGAAGACACTAGCATCAGGTGTCCTGGTTCTCTGGCTCTTAAAATCTTTCCCCCTCTCCTCCATGTTCCCTGAACTTTAAGTGTAGAGGGTGCATTGTAGATGTATCGTCTGGGCCAGGCACACCATGGTCACTTATTCTTTCCATTTTGCAGCTGTGGAACTTTGTAGTAGTCTCCATCTCTTGCATAAAGAAGTTTCTTTTGATGAGTGGTGAGAACTGTACCTATCTGTAGATATAAGGATAAGGATTTAGAATACAGTAAATGACATTAGTTTGGAAAAGTGTCAGTAATAGATTTTCTTCTAGGGTCTATGACCTCTGAAGTCATGGATATTTGGGTAAGTTTATGATATGAGGCATGGATTCTCTCCTATTGAGGGGGCTTTAAGTCCAATTAGACAGTTTTGGTTCCCTCCAGTATAGAAGTGCCATTGTTGCACCATTAAGGATCTATTTCTGGGCTGGTCATTGCCTCTGATTTATAGGTTTTATAGCTGGACGGGACTATTGGTTGGTCCTCCCCCTTGGTTGTTTACACAGTACCTTCAGATACCATTAGAGCTACTTTTCAGAGAGGAGGCTTCCGGGTCTGTTCCAGCTGCATTCCTTCAAGTCTCGTGTCTGAAATGTGTGGTGTCTTCAGCAACATAGTCTTACCTTCAAGTTCTGGAAGGTACTGTGGCAATAGCCTATATCGTTTTGGAATCTCTTGGACAACAACCCTGACCAACAACTTGAAGGGAGGTTTTCCTTTTCTTGGATTTATGTAGATAGTCTTCAGCTGTGTGTGCACGCGCACATACACACACACACACACACACACACACACACACACAAGTTTATCAAATAGTACATTTTCCCTTGTCTTCTTCAGACATTTTTAGTATTAGTTATCTCTCCTACCTCCCTCTTCCTCTGCATTACTCTGCCTCCCTCTTCCCCAGTTAAAGTACCCCCTCCTTCCATTTTTCCCATTTCCCCTGTGATAGTGCCTGTGTCCTACTAAAATGTCATAATAAACACAATGGAGTTCTATTCAGCTGTAAAGAAAAATGAAATCATAAAATTTTCAGGTAAATGAGCAGAACTGGAAAACATACTGAGTAGGGTAACCCAGACCTACAGTAAATGTCACAAGCTCTCTTATTTGTGGATCCCAGCTCTAAATCTTGAGATGTGAGAACAAAACCTGCAGTAACCACAGAAGCCAGGAAAGTGCTGATTTTTAAATGAAGCTGAGGAGTAAACATGAGGAGATCTTGTCCAGGCCCTAGAATTTGAATCCACATCTATCTGATTGAAAACTGTAATTTATCTTGGTATATTAGTGTTTAATACATTCTGTGACAGTATCCTGTCTACCTCTGCTATAAAAGGGAACATGCCCTGGATTCTAATTCATAATGCTTAGGTGAGGTCCATTTCCACCAGAATGGAGTCTATGGAAAGTTCTAGGGAATTTATGCTCAGTGAAGGCTTGGTCAGATGGGCCTATACTGAAGACCAAGGAGCTCAACAAAGGTCAGATCTCATCTTGACCAATGGGGAGGCTTGCTGTGGTCCAGATGAAGAGATGAGGCTGAGAAATGTAGCAAACACCTGTGGGGATGCTCTGCACTAGACAGTTCTGTCAACTCCATGTCTCCTTTGTACCTCTGACTTTACTTATTAGATCTCAGAATCATTTTGTTTACATCTTAATATTCTTCCATGGAAAAACATAAGCTTGGAAAGCTTAGGGTGTCCTTCCCTCCCCTCCCCTCCCCTCTGCATCTTTGAGGGAAGTCAGGCAGGAGCTCAGGGCAAGAATGTGGAGGCGGGAACTGGAGCACAGACCTCGGAGAAACACTGCTTACTGCCTTGCTCCTCTGGTCTCTGCTCAGCCTGTTTTCATGTACAACCTAGGACCACCTGCCCAGGGGTGGTATCACCCACAGCGGGCTGAGCCCTCCCACATGGCACAACAGTCAAGAAAATGCCTCATGGCCATGCACACAGGCCAGTTCCATGGGCACAGTTCTTCAATTTGAGGTCCTTCTTCCCAGATGCATCAAGTTGACAACTGAAGCTATCCAGCACATTGCCAAAGATACGAGATACAAAGGTAGTCTCTCACTGTGGTTCAGTCCACTGTTCAGTCTTCTGGGTCTTTGATGGTTTGTCTTTTGCCTCTCCCCTCTCCTCTCCTCTCCCTTCCCCTCCCCCCTCCCTTCCCCTCCCCTTTCATTTCCTTTCCCCTTCCCTTTCCTTCCCTCTTCCCCTTCCCCCTTTTCCTTCCCCCTTCCCCTCCCCCTCCCCTCCCCTTCCCTTCCCTTCATTTCTTCCCTACTTCTGATCTTCCTGCCTCCATCTCCCTAGTACTGGGACTGCAGATGTATACCATCACATCCAGTTTACGAGGTTCTAGGGTCAAACTCTGCAGAGCCTCATGCAGAGCCTAGGCAAGTACTCTACTAACTGAGCTATATCATCACTCCTCTTTTCTTTTTCATTTATTTACTTCCTTTTTAATTGTTTTCATTCTTTTTTAATTTTACAGATTAAAAAATTGGGATCCTTACCCTACCCTGGGTTGTCTCTTAATGTCCTTCGGGTGAGCTCCTTTGGGAGCGGTTGGTACACTGCCATCTAGTGGTCATTATAGCACATAGTCACTGACTTTTCACCCTGAGAACACAAATTGTTGGACACTGTGTACCTGCGTGCCCCAGAATGTGTACAAGCTCAGTTAGCTGCCAGCAGCAGAGTTGTGTTAGCACGAAAAGATGCAAACTAAACCTGTTTTAGAGCCGTGTGGGCTGAATTGAAAGCAAGTGTGTGGGGTCAACATTATTTTTTCCAGTATCCACCACTGAAAGGGCAGGACACAGATACGTTCATGCTCAGTAGTGCTATCGGTTAACCAAACGAGACTTTATAAGGTAAAGTCTTCAAGACTGCAGTAGAACCAAATGTGTTCATAATTTCACAGTGGAAGACATTCCTCCAGACTCTGGGAGGCTCTATCATTCTTTAAACAGGGTAAGTTTGCCAGAGCCTGCCGCTCTTTAAAAGGAGGCTTGCCTTTTAAGTGACATCCTTTAGACATGGCCTGTCCCCAGCACTAGGACCCATCTCTGGCCTGTCCTCCACGGCTGCTGCAGAACCTGGAGCTGTCTCCTCTTGGCCCCCCTTGATTTCTGCCTCCAAGCTAACTATCCATATCACCAGACAAAGTAAACAAAAAGTTTCTGAATGCAGAGGAGGAAAGGAGGGGGAAAGAGAATATGAGGAGATCAGAAGGGGGACCTGAAGGGAAGGGAAAGGGGGGAGAAGCAAAGAGGAGAGAATGCAAGGTGCCCCTAGGCCAGGCAAGGTAGACAGGAGACAACTGGTGGCTTCTTAGAAGATCCACATGGTGCTCTGCAACTCACCTGAGTCCTAGAAATTCAGTTACTGGACACTGCTACACAAGCAAGAGGTCTCAAGCTTGTGAACAGTGGGTTCCACAGGCCAAGTGCATCAGTGCTATTTGAAATCCGAAACACCTTTATGCATAAAATCATCACGGTACATTGCTTCAGCTCCCAGGCTAGCTCAGGGAACTGATTTAACCTGTTCTGAATTTTTGAACTGTAGTTCTGACCTCCTTTGAACCATCTGAGCTTCTCTTCGGTTGAGCAGAGAGTGAGGATGGGGAGGTTTTACAGAAATTGAGTCACTGATTCCTTTAATGATTCTCATTAGAAACCCTTAGCACATTGGAAGAGTGCCTGCAAGAGACAAAAGAAATAAATCCATCTAACTACAATTAATCATTTGCTAAAAGGATATGTTTTAAAACCCCCAGAGAAGGCAATAACCAACAGTGAAAGTCCAAGGACAGAGTTGCTGTCTGGGCTTCGGATGCCCAGGGCTTGCTTTATTGTTTCCAAACTGTCTTTGACTACTCAGAAGACAATGTAGTCCCTTTCAGCCTCACACTTTTGGGTCCAAGCAGGTGCTCAAGAAGCATCTGAGGAGTTAAACCACAGAGGTCAGGCATAATCTTTCTTCCACTCGTTCGTTATGTTTTAATCAAGTGCCAACTAGGAAGTACTAAGTACTGGGATCAACAAGGCAGACTGAGGCCTTGCTTTTATAACTTGTGCTAGGCTGAACCATTGGCTCTCCAGAAATGTCTATGTCCCACTCCATGGAATCTGTTACCTTACATGGCAAAAGAGATTTTGCCAATGTGATTAGGCTAAGGATCCAGAGATAGAGAGGTTCCGGGGGTTATCTAGGATGGCCTGAGGGACCACAAAGGGAGGCAGAAGCACAAGCCAGAGTGATGCAGGCCAAAAGTCAAGGCAAATGGGCAGCATCAGAAGCCAGGAAAGCCAAGGAAACATGATTCTGAGAGCTTCTGGAGAGCACACTCCTGTATACCTTGATGTGGACCAGTATGGCTGTCTTGGAATTCTAACTTCAGAACTATAAGATAATGGATTTGTGCAGCGCTTAAAGCCTCTGAAGTTATGACTTGTTACAGGGAGTGCGCACAAGATGAGGATGGCTGTGGTTTATTGAACAGTTTAATAGACAATCCCAAAGAGATTCTGTGCAAGGGCATGTGTAAGTGTGGCTGGCACTTATGCAGAGGGGCTTCAGGGTTGGCTCCTTCCACTGCCAATCACAGCACGTACTTGTGTGAGGTCACACCTTCCAGGTCATACATGAATCCATTTTGCAACTTGCAGGACTGAGTCTGAAGACTTCAGGTGCACTAGCAGAAGGCATTTAGGCCACAAATCTTTCCCCACAATGACAACTTATACTCCCTCAATCGGCAAACAAGTCCAATTTGGTCTCCTAGCCATGGCTGGCCTTAAAAATAGAAAGGAGAATATATTTGAATTCCCTTTATATTATTTACATTCCCTCTCTCCAGTGGGGAAGCCCGGGCACAAATCTAGTCAAGTTCACCGCAACACCCAAGAGCAGGAACTCCAGCTCAGTTCTTTTGACACATAGACCAAGAGGTTTTTGTGGCCTCTGCCTATGGTTTCCCACAGTGTTAAGGCAGAGAAAGGGAGGAGGGGGGGGCAGGTTGCCTGAGGGTGAAGGGAGGAATTCTGGAGCAAAATGAACAGCCAAAACCTGGGGGACCAGAGTGCATCCCGTTTTTTAAATTAAAACTCGGGGGAAAATTTGACAGTAGGACAAGTTTCATTTTGAAACTCATTTACCCCTGAAAGTCAGAACAAAACTCCAAGCCCACAACAATCAAAATAAAAACAAGTTTTCACAAGCCTGTTGCAGATTTAAATACAGGGTTCAGACATCCTCACCTCTGAATTCTTGGTTTTTTAGAACTTTTTCAAGCAAGAATGCCGAATGAGAGAAAATCAGTTTGTGTGGGAGGCGGAACACAAGTGGGGTGTGTGTGAGTGTAGGGGACTACTTTGGTTGCTTTGCCCCATGCAACTATCAGGATGTCTTAAAATACCACTGTGGTCGCCTACACTAGCGATATTTTCTGTTGTGGTCAAAAGCAGCTGACTAAGGGTTCAGATTTGCTCCAGGACATTGAGCTACCACATGCCAGCACTCTGGTGGGCCTGTGCCTTTTGTCAGCGTGGTTGGCCTGGCTTGCCTTTGTGAGAGCCTCTGCACTTGGACACAGTGACATAGTGGGAAGTGTGTTAAAACTGGAAATCAAAGTCTTCTTGCTGTGGCAGGGAACTATGTGGTTGGTCTAGAACTTACTATATAGACCAAGCTGGCTCAAAGTGGCAATGATTCTCCTACCTCTACCTCTGAACTGCTCGAATTACCTGTGTGTACCATCACACCTGGTTTTGCCATTTCCTTCTAATTATCCCACCTCACCTTTGAACTTAGGAGAAAGAAGCAGGTGAGAGTGCTCTGGAAGGGGCTATGCCCTTGGGGTACCTGTTTGGAATCACTTGAGCTTTGAGCATGAGGTCCCTTGGAAAAAATCTCCCCTCAGGTCCCTCTGTATGTCCAGAGGGCTCTGAACACAGCCATTTGAATTGCTGAGCAATTTCATATTAAGGCACGAACAAAGGTAGCTGGGTGTTAGACTTGTTACTGGTAGGCTGTTTTCCAGCTGCTTTTTTTTTTTTTTGGGGGGGGGTCTTTTTGAGACAGGATTTCTCTGTAGCCCCCGCTGGCCTAGAACTCACTATGTAGACCAGGCTGGTCTTGAACTCACAGAGATCTGCCTGCCTCTGCCTCCCAAGTACTGGGACTACAGGCATGTAACACCACACCCAGCTCACAGCTGCTTTTAAAAGCTGGGCTTTGCTTCAAGTCACACACCTCCCCTCTACCTGCTGGCTTGCTTGACCCCAATGACACCCTGATGACACCACGGTAACACACTGTCACACATCTTCTCTCAGCTCACTGTGTGTCTAGCATGTGAACTGCCATCAGGTAAAGGATCATGAGGGAAAGTCACCAACCTCATCAGCCCTTTAGCTGAGTGTGTATTTCTAGGGATGGTAATTTAAATAAAACAAAGATGGATCTTGTGTTAGTCACCTTTTTGTACCATAATGAAACACCAGGGGCAGAATACCTATGAAGCAGAGATTTACTACGTCAGTGTCTCAAAGGCTGAAGTCCAAACAGGATGGCACAGGCTCTGATGAGTGCCTCCTTCCCTCTCCACCCCCCACGGCAGAATAGGTAGAGCCAGACTCTGGTTATAACCAGCCCTCTCAGCCTTTCCTTATTTTATTTTTGTAGTCCTCAAGATTGAACCCAAAGGTCGATGTACAAGCTAGGAAAGGGTTCTACCACTGAACTACACCCCAATTCTGTGTAACAGCTCTCTGAAAAACTATCAAAGGGTTCTAGGTGACCTATCTTAATCTCTTCCAAGGGCATGTCCCAGTAGTCTAGGACTTTCCAGTAGGCCTTACCTCTTAAAGGTCCCAATAACCCTCACTGTCGCACTAGAGACCAAACTTCCAACACCCAAATGTTGGTGTGCAAGGCACACAACATACAAACTGTAACAGGTCTGCAGACTGCTGTGTGAAAGATGAGTTCACAAAATGAGCAATAAAAATCAACTGTAAAGTCATGTAATCCAAAAAGGAAACTCGTTAAGTCAAAACTCTTAGAATTTTGGAAACCATTTAGACATTTATGCTAAGGAAATAATCATATAAAATTTTCAAAAATTGCCACAGGATGTTTATTAGATATATAATAATGAAAAAATATAAAGTCTCATTTTAAATACCCAATAGACTATTGGTTGAATAAAGTATGTTATAACCATATTATTGCCATAATCAGTAAACAGCATTATTGAATGCCTTTTAATGTGTATTACTAACACATTTATTTAGTTCTCAAAACATGCTAGGAAGCTAAACTCAGCACAAGGTATCTAGACAGGTAAAGATCACTGACATGACCTCTGCTGGTATAGTAAGATGAAGATGTCCCCCTGAACCTCAGGATATATCCCCCCAAGATTCTTGCCCCCTAAACCTTGGAATAATTTCCCCAAGACTCATGGCCCCCAAACCTCAGGATATTTTCACCAAGTTTCACACCTCCCTGAACTCCGGGATGTAGCCTTATTCAGAAAGAATGTCTTTGTAAATGTAATTACCTATAGATCTTGAGATTGGGTCATTCTAGATTTAGAGTGGACTTTAAATCCAATAAATAGTAAGGAACGAAAGAGTGATTTGGGGCTAAGTGTATATGTAAAGATGGAGGTAAACATTAGAGTCATCACTTGCAGGCCATGAAACGAGAGGACCCCTGGTGTCCCTGTAAGGCCAAGAGGGCCTGGGACAGCTTTTCTCTGGCTACAGAAGTTGCCAGCCTGCAACACTTAGAGTCAGACTTCTGACTTGAGAGCTACAAAAGAATATATTTCTGTTGTTTCAAGTTACCTTGTTTGCGGTAATTAGTTATGGTAGCTGCAGGGAAAAAAATAAAACCACCCTAATCTGTACCCAGGCCAGTCTCCCACCATGCCAGTCTGCCTCTCACAGCATGGCACAGAACTATATGTAAAGTAGCACATTTGTGTAAAAAACTGAATATATGCATAGAACAGAACTATGGAGCAAGATGCTTATTTCTGGGTGGTGAGATCCCAGATGGATTTTAATTACCTTCTTTTTTCTTATCTGCATTTTCTTTTTTCAGCGCTGAAGTGCAGTGCTTTTCACAGTAAGATACACTCTGAAATATGTTAGGGCAAAGGAGAATCATGCTACAACTTACTCTGAAATAGCTTAGACAATATATATGCTGTGAGAAAAAGAACGAGAGAGCAAATGTGGGGAAATAATAACCATTGAAGAATCTGAGTGAAGGATATAAGTAGAGAGAGAAATAATGCTTAAGTAGTGTTTGAAAAACCAAAGAGAAATGTAATATTCAACAAGCCTACTGAAATACACATATAATATAAATGTGAGTGCATGTGTATAGCTGATGGCTATATGACAAAAATCACAGTGCCAGGCAGGGGAAACGTCCCTTCAAGTTGTTGGTCAGAGTAGTTCAAGAGACTCCCAAGATAATACAGGCTATTACCACAGCCTTTGATTGTTTCCCAGAGCTTGAAGGTAAGACCCTATTGCTAAAGACATTATTGCTGTGATACTTCAGACACAGACTTGGAGCAATCGAGTTGGAACTGACCTGGAAGCCTCTTCCCTGAAGACGAGCTCTCATGGTATCAAATCATCCTACATAAGCTGCCAACAGAGGAAACCAATCAATGGTCCTACCCAGCTGTGAAGTCTATGAACCACAATAGTGGCCTATCCAGCAAATTATCTTTACTGGTGCAATAGTGGCACTTTTATCTTGGGGGTAATCAGCAGTTGACTAATTAGACTTAAGGCCAGCTCAGTGGGAGGGAAATCATATATGGAACTGTGAACATAGCCAAGTGCACATGGTTGGAGAGGCCCTAGACTCTGAAGAAGAGCCTACTTCTGTCAGTTTCCGAGACCAACATCGTTTCTTACTGTATTCTAAATACGTATTCCTGTATTCACAGATAGGTGTGCCTCTCACCACTCATCAAAGAAGCTTCTTTTTGCAACACATGGAGACTATAACAAAGTTTCACAACTGATCAGAATACAGAGAATAAGTGTCTATGAGGTGGTGTCCACCTCTAAGTGATACAGCTACAATGCAGCCTCTATACAAAAGGCTCAGGGAACATCACAGAAAAGGTGACCAAAAGAATGTAAGAGCCAGAAGGATAAGACACCTGCTGCTAGTTAATGCATTCCAGACATGATAGGGAAGCTATACCTACAAAATCTCCATAGTATTACCATACTAACAAGACATGCATAATGACAAAACCAACAGGCCAACATGGAAGTGAGTGGGGAATGCCACAGAGTCCCACCTCAAGGTGAAGAGTTACAGCAATCAATAGCTGCTGAGGGAGGGAGAATCAGTTCTCTCCGGGGATGAGCTCCCTGAGAGGTTATCTAAGTCCAATTGGGCAGCCTTAAACACAGGTACAAACAGCACCACTAAATGAACTCGGTGTAATATGTGTGTGTGTATTTAGGAATGTATGTATGTACATGTAACAATAATAATCAAAGAAGAGGACAAGAAATTGAGAGAGAGTGGGGGGACATGGAGAAGTTGTGGGGAACTGGGAAAACACAAAGACAATACTCGTGTACGAAATTCTCAAAAACAAAAAAATTTAAATAAATAACTATAAAATGCAAAAATAAAAATAAGTAAATAGTTCTCATTATTTTTACAGCTCTCCAGTAATTCAAAAATTATTATAAAATTTTAAAATTTCCAAAAAATTTAATAGGAAACAAATCTCAGCATGGAACAGACACAGAGTTGAAACAGAAGGCCTGAAGATGTAGTTGAGAGGGGGCACATTTACCTGGCTCACACAAAGCCCTAGGCTCAACCCCCAGCGGCATAAGAAAACAAGAGCAAAGATAAACCGAAACAACTTTATAAATATAAACACCAAGAGCTCTACCAAGAATGTTCATTTGAAAAAGAAAAGTAAGTATTTGTGTTACAGCAAAGATGGCACTCAAAAGTTAAAAATGAGGGGCAGACAGATGGCTCAGCAGTTAAGAGCACTGGCTGCTCTTGCACAGGACCTGAATTTGGTTCCCAGCATCCACATGGCAGCTAACAACTGTCCATAACTCCAGTTCCAGGGGATCTGACGTCCCCTTCCAGCCATTATGGGCAGCAGATGTAGACATGCATGTAGTGCACATACATCTATACACGCAGACAAAACACTCATACACATAAAATAAAAATAAATCTTAAAGACCTTAAAAATGTTGAAAATGTAGGGAGCACAAGGAGGAAGGACCAAGCAGGGAAAGTGTTCAGTAGTAGAGCCCATGGCCTTGGGTGGTTGAAAGACAGAGAGGGAGAGGAAGAGCTACATAGAGACAGACAGAGGGAAGGAGCTGACAGAAGAAAGTAATTCCTCAAAGAAGTGTTTACTGAAGAGGCTGTGAAGCTAGGACAGACCAGACAGCCACCGTCGGCTCTCAATGCCAGTTTTTACATGTAGTGTAGACTGAGTGACCTGGGTAAGACGGGACATGAACGTAGGGCTGAGGGTCCAACTGACCTGAAGAAAAGGGTCAGGGACCCAGAAAAGCTATGGAGCTTCCACTCACCAAGGGACCATTATATCACTGGCGTCTCATTTTCCCATGGGGTGGGCATCAGTGAGCACCACACAGATTGCATATTTATAACAGTATAGATAGAGACAACCCGGAAAACAGTTTTATAGTCTTTTAAAAATGTAAATCTATTAACAGACCACTTGGTATTTTTGCTTTAGTGGGACAGAGATTGTAATTATGTGCCAATTTTAAAGCTCACTTCCAATCAACATGTCTAGTTCCCCATCTGGGAAAATATAAGGAACAGCATGTCCACAATTTGGACTTACGAAAAAAGGGGAGAAAGTCACATTGCTAAATGGTGCTATTTCATAAGGCTCATTTCTCTATAGTTAATTTCTTACACAGATCAGTGGTCATTATCTGTGGTTATTGCAAAAATGAACCTCGTGTCACGGTTTGCTATACGATCTTGTGCAGAGAAGTACCTTCTGAAGAACCGTTTGTTCTTTTCATTCTGTGGTTGGTGAGGGCGAGGGCTGTGCTAATGGGGCTGGTTTAGGTGAAGCCACAGCCTAGCTCTCAAATATGGTTTGACTAAAGCAAATTAAATGTATTATGTGCGCTTAATTACAAAGAATAATAAGATCACTTTTACTCCATTCTTGTTTCACATCAGCATACTTTCATCACAAGGTTTGTTAATTGTTCCAATTTGCAGTACCAAGTAATTTGTGCCCAGTAATTCCGTAAATGTTTGTAGTTCTGGGTTTGGATAAAGTCATTGCACTTCACAATGCTTCTAAGTAGCCGTGTGTAGGGAAGCAATCCCATAAAGAGCATGGGGAGCTTCAATATTCTGTTCTGCTGTCATGCATACATATCCTGTGTCCCTGGAGAGATAGTGAGCACTACAACAACGAGCTGCTACAGAGATCCCACCCACGGACCAATCGCGCAGAGCCTAGCAGCCAGAGGGGGATTCTGGATGGGAGGCTGGTTGTATGCGTGTGTATATGTAGATGTAGGTGTGTGTGTGTGTGTACCAATGTATTTAAAATTAATTTGAAGTACAAATAGGAGGATTCAGTTTTAGCCTGACTTCATATGGAAAAAAAAAGCAACTTATTGTCAAGATTCCAGACCACCACCCACCTCCACTTTAAGTTCTTTTGAACCCTTTTTTAACCAATTTTATTATCACTTCCTCATAGAGCTGAAAGTGTTTCACTTTAGGTCCTAAATCTTTCCCAAGTAAAGCCTCCTTCCAAGGCCTCCCTGACATTTTGGACTTATAGGGGTTTTTGTTGTTGCTGTTGGTTGTTGTTGTTGTTGATTTGAGACAGGGTCTCCCTGTAGCCTTAGCTGGCTTGGAACTTGCTATGTAGACCAGGCTGGCCTTGGTCTCACAGATTCACCTCCCTCTGCCTCCCAAGTCTTGGAATCAAAGGCATGTGCTACCAGCTCAAGAGTAGTTCTTAAATCATTTAGATGAGCCAACTTTAGGTACATATCTAAAAACCCATGATGTGATTAAGGTGTTTGTGTCTAACCAGACCACTAGATCCATAATCCTGCAGAGAACTGAAGCTGTCTATTGTTGTGATTTTAGTTGGTTTGATATGTACTTTATTAGCTTTTGCTTCTGAGAATGATACTCAGACAATTGTCTTGTCTAAAACAGCTAATATTTTCATTAACTTGGTGAGACTATATTTTCTTCTTAAAAATGGATTTGTTACTGTGTTTGTGCATGATGTATGCGTGTGTGTGTGTGCGTGTGAGATAGGTCAGAGGACGACTTCGTAGAACTTGTTTCTCACCTCCCACCTTTAGGTGTGTTCTGAGGAGTGAGCTCAGGTTGCCAGGCTTGTGCAGCCACTGCCTTTATGCCTGCCCAAGAGTATGTTTTTTGTTTTTATTTGAATTCAGTGCACTTACTTTTCAAATAGTCTCTGGTCTGAGTTTCTTCTTATGAAGGAGACAGGAGCCAGAGCCTTGCAGTTCTTTGTATAGCACCATTTGTATCTAACAAATTTTATTTTGCCCATTGCCAGAGGAAGTGTTGCAGGATTTCCATACAGAGAGATGGAACACCATCAGCCAGGATGGTATTTGTTCATGTTGCCCTGGCTCAGTGGATTCACACCCAAAGGCTGGGTCTGGAGTGCAGGGAGGTGTTGCCTTATAGACCCTTCGCTAGTTTCCCTTTACTTTTTTTTTTTTTTTTTTTTTTTTTTTTTTGGTCTTTTTGAGACAGGGCCTCCCTGTAGCCCCAGCTGTCCTAGAACTCACTATGTAGACCAAGCTGGCCTTGAAGGAGCAGAGATCCGCCTGCCTCTGCCTCCCAAGTGCTGGGATTAAAGGCGTGCACCACCACACCCTTTACATTTTAGTCTCTTTGTCTCCCTTATTTGGTAACATACATTCTGATTGGGTGTTTTATGACACGGGCTGTGACAGGGCTATGCATTTGCACATAGACACTGATTATGTTACTGTCCCAGTTACTTTCAATTGCTGCGATAAAACACTGATCAAAACCAACTGGAAAGTAGGCTTTTCACTAAAATTTCATTATTTCAAATATTTTTCTGAATCAAAAAGAAATATTTAGGATAGGGAGCTAGAGAGATGGCTTAGTGGCTAAGAGCACTGGCTGCTCTTGCTGAGGACCCAGGTTCGATTCCCAGCACCCACACGGCAGTTAACAACCATTTATAACTCCAGTTCCAGAGGATCTGACATTCTCTTCTGACTTCCTTGGGCATTGTACAACATGGGTGCACTTACATACATGCAGGTAATACACTCACACACATAAAATTAAAATAATAAATAAAAAAGAAATATTTAGAACTAAAAAGATACTGAAAAGAGTGGCAGGGCTGGAGAGATGGCCAGGATGGTAAAAGCCTTGGCTGAGCAATCTTGATGACCTGAGTTTAGTCCCCAGAACTTATGGTGGAAGGTAGAACCAACTCCCTAAAACTGTTCTCTGATCTCCACACAAGTATCAAACCTTCCCCCCACCATATCTCACACACACACACACACACAGGAAGAAAGAAGAAAAGAAAGAAGAAAGAAAGAAAGAAGGAAGGAAGGAAGGAAGAGAGAGAGAGAGAGAAAGAGAAAGAAAGAAAGAAAGAAAGAAAGAAAGAAAGAAAGAAAGAAAGAAAGAAAGAAAGAAAGGAAGGAAGGAAGAAGTTAGGGCATAAGCCTACGCTTTGGCCACAGTTCTGGTTCTCCATTTGAGGTTAGAGAACATCCCGTACTTCAGCTTAAACTTCTGGGCACCGTTTGAGGTTTGGGAGCACACTGAGACTTCATCCTGCATACAGTCTCAGCACAGCTCTTCCTTGTGTGTTTTACACCCAAAGTAAATGCAGCAAACTGCCCTGGTCCCTCCCTGTTTGCATCTCTTTTCTTTTTCCTTTATATTCTATCATCTTTCTTTTACCTCTTCCAAAGAACACGGGCTCCACTAATTTATAGAATCTCTGTGACTCAAGCTCCTGAGAGATGAGACTGTTCTACACGATTTGAGTATATATCTTTACCCATCTCTTTTCAGTCTACCTCAAAGCAAAGTTCTCGTATCTGGTCACTACCCCACCCTTTTTCTTTGTTTCTATCATTTCTCCTTCTCTACACATCTCGCTCCTCTATTTCCTATCTGGAAACCTAATACAAAACTTCCCACTGTGATTCTTTCTTTCTCATTTATTTTCTCCACTCTTTTAAAAATATTTTATTATTTTCATTTTATGTGCATGACTGCATGTGTGTAAGTGCACTCCTGTCATGCAATGGCTGCAGAGGTCAGAAGGCTGCATTGGATCCCCTGGGATTGGAGTTACATATGGCTGTTAGTCACTATGTGGATGTTGGGACTCAAACCCGGGTCCTCTGTAAGCGGAGCCTGTGCTCTTAACTACTAATCCATCTCTCCATCACTCTTACCCACAATAACTAATATATCAGTACACACAATACTACTGGTGTCTGTATTAGTTACTTTTCTGTTCCTGTGATAAAACACCAAGAGCAAGACAACGTATAGAAGGAAGAGTTTATTTGGCTTTTGGTTCCAGAGGGAGTTCATACTGGTAGGGGAGGCATGGTGGAGCAGGAGGTTGAGGGATCACATCTCCAAGCAGGTACCGGAAGCAGAGAGATTAACTGGAAATCTGGCAAGGCTTAAGAACTCTCAAAGCTTCCCCCCAGTGACTTCTTAACCTCTAGCAAGGCCACACCTCCTAAAACCTCCCAAAACAGTACCACCAAGTGGGGACAAAATGTCTAAATACATAGAGCCTGTGGGGGACATTCTCTCTGAAATCAATGCAGTGGTAACCCTTTACTCCCTCAAGCTATTGGTACTTAAGGAATGACTGTTTTGTTATCACCTGACTATATTCTATTTTCTTGGTGAGTTTACTACTAGACAGTGCCTGTAGTTGTAGTTTCAGGCAGTACTCAACTTGCAGTGGAGATCTAGGTACGGAGCCTGGTGCCTTGAACAACAATCTAAAAAGAAAGATGGCGTTTCAGCCCAACGACAACCTAGTCTTTCCTGAATGGTGCAAACTTCTCTACTAAAAGGTGGCCTGAATTTAAAAATACTAACAACAAAATTCGTAACTAATGATCTAACTCCAGATGGGCAGGTACCAGCAAAAAACCACAGAAACAAGACACACCAAGACAAGGGCCAGCAAGAAGGTTCAGTGGGTAAAGGAAGGCACCTGTCTCCAAGCCTAACAGTCAGATTCTGATCCCTGGGACCCTCATGGTGGAAGGAGAGAACCAACTACCAAATTGTCCTCTGACCTACACATATATACACACAAAATGAATGAATAAAATGTAATATTTTTTAAAAGCAAGACAATTTGTCTCCTCCCAAAATGAACAGTCCTATAGTAATGAAAATGACCTAGATGAAATTCTAGATACACAGTTCAAAAGAATGATTATAAATATGTTCAAATGATTCAAAAAGGACATGTCTATATTCCAAGAAAACACAAACAGCTGGATGAAATAAGAACATAAATCAAGGTTGCAAAAATAGAATTCAATAAAGGGATTAGAAATACTGAAGAAGACAAAAAAACAGGAATGATTATGGAAATGAAAAATAAATAGGTCAAAAAATTCAGTTGAAGGCCTTACCAATAGAGTGAATCATGTGGAGGTTAGAATTTCAGAGCTGGAAAACAAGGTAGAGGATTCGTTACTCAGACAAGAGCAATGATAATTTTTTTAAAGGATATAAATTGGACATTCAAAAATTGGGGAACCATAAAAGGAAAAATTATGAGCAATGGGCATAGAAGAACGAGAAGAGTTTCATACCGAAGGGATAAGAAATCTGTTTGAGTCATAGAAGAAAATTTCCCCAAAGTAGGGAAAGAGATGCCTGCCCAGATACAAGTGGCCTATAGAACATCAAACAGACAGGACCAGAAAAGGAACTCCCCACATCTATTATAATTACAACACTAAATATACAGGACACTGCAAAATCCATACACGTCAACACACAAAGAAGTACATTGAAAATTGAAAGAGAGAAAGGTTGTTGTGTAGCAGTTTCCTCTGTGACGAAACCTTCCATCTTGGAAGGAAGCCTGTTAAGATACAGGATGTTCTGAAGGGAGGTGAAATCATACCTTCAGGGAGTCCCTGAAATTGGCCCAGTTCACTAGGCCCCTTCCTCCCCAAGCATATATAAGCCCTAAAGACTGCTGAGAGACACCCTCAGATAAGCTGGACTGCCTGGAAGAGACACAGACCAACTGAGCTGCTGGGAAGAGACACTCTCCAACCCGTGGAGCTGCCTGAAAGTTGTGCAGCGTGCTCCAGTTTCCTGCTTTTGTGCACTGTTGTCCATGCTGAGGTGGGCTTGTGCTGAAGCAGCTGTCCTTGAATGTTTCTGCTCCTGTAAGTTAACCCTCACCCATACTCCTGTAAGCAACCCCAATAAAACTCATTGGTTCACCAACTTTGACTTTGGTGATATCCTTACTTTGTGATTGATTTCCTGTCTGGAGTAGGTAAACGTTTGTTCATGCTCAGCCCTCCCACCCCCCCAGGAATAGTGTCACACAAGGGCCAAATCATATAAGGCAAGTCCATCATCATAACTGCTGACTTTTCAATGGAAAATTTAAAAGCCACATGGACTTGGAAGATGTATTTTAAATTCTAAACAATCATAATTGCTTACCCACCTGATATTCCTGGTGAAACTACCTATCATAATTAAAGGAGAAAGAAAAACTTTCCATGATAACAGCAGGCCAAAGGAATTTATGACCACCAAGCTAGCTCTCCAGAGGATGCTAGAAGGAACACTTCTGACTAAAGAGAAAGATAAACATACCCAAGAGGCCATAAATAAGGCTATGACTATTGTTAAACAAAATAAGACTAAGAAACACCAAAAACTACAGAGCAAAATGACAGGCATCAAATACACATCTTTCGATAGTACTAATGACCTCGATTTCCCTATAATAACACAGACTGGAAGGTTGGATTAGAAAACATGATCCTACTTTTGCTGCCTCCAAGGTATGAACTTGCCTGAAAAGATAGATACTAACTTAGAGTGAAAGTGAGGAAAATAAGACATTTCAAGCAAATAGACCTAGGAAATGAAGAGGTGTCGTTTCAATATCTAAAAAACACTTCAAACCAAAACCAGTGAGAAAAGATAAAGAAGGTCACTTCATACTGACTAATAGAACAATCCATCAAGGGGTCATTACAGTGATAAGCATATACACCTTGGACTTAGGTAATAAAACAAAAAAAATGTTAGATTTAAAACCATAGATTAATTTCAGGATAATAGTAGTAGGTGACTTCAATACCCAATTCTCACCAATTCACAGGTGCTCCTAACAAATAAAGAGAAATATATGAATTAGATGATGCCATAAAACAAATAGATATAACGGACATCTACAGAACATTCCATTCAGACACTGTGGAATACACACTTTTCTAAGCATCCCATAGAATACTTACTTACTTTCTTCCTTCCTTCCTTCCTTCCTTTCTTTCTTTCTTTCTTTCTTTCTTTCTTTCTTCTTTCTTTCTTTTTTCTTGTTTTGTTTTGGTTTTTGATACAGGATCTCACTGTGTTGCCTTGGGTGGCTGTTAGGTTCCTGGCAGGCTCCTAAAATGGCAGCACAGCTTCCAATATTCTAAAATGGGCTTAGCCCGGGAAAGTCCCTCTGCTTATCTAGAGACCAACCAATCCCAAGCTAAATTGCCCAGCCTACATCATGGAAAGTTACTGAAGCACCTAACTGCCTATAAAAGATGCCTGACTGCCCCTGCTGGTTGCTGTTTCTCTGTTTCCTGAGAGGTAGCCCAGCGGTCTGTTTGCTCTCAAATAAACTGCTGTCCCCCACCCCCTCCATGAGTTGTCTTGGTTGGTGGTCTTCACTGCACACTTCTGTACAGTAACCTGGAACTTGCTATGTAGACCAGGTTGGCCACAAACTCATAGAGACCTGCCTGCCTCTGCCTCCAGAGTTCTGGGATTTAAGGTATGTACCACCATGTCTGGCCTAGACCTTCCAATGAAATAATTCCTACTTTATATCACGAAGCAAGTCTTAACAAATATAGGAAAACTGAAATGATTTCTTGCATCCTGTGTGATCACAAATGAAAACAACATGAAGGGAAACTCTGGAATATACACAAACTCGGGGAGATTAAACAATATGGACTGATGAAAAAAATCAAGAAGGAAAATTTAAAATTCCTAGAATCAAATGAAAATGAAAACACAACATACCAAAAGCATGGATGTAATGAAAATAGTTCTACCAGGAAAATTTATAATTGTAAACTGCTTACATTAAGAAATTAGAGAAATCTCAAATAAATAACTTAATGATACAACTTAAGGCCCTGGAAAAAAGAAAAAGCCAAACCCCAAATCAGTGGACAGAATGAAATCATTAAGATCAAGGCAGAAATTAATAAAATAGAAACAAAAAATTACAAACAATTAATGAAATAAAGAATTGGCTATTTGAAAACAAACAAAACTGACAAACCCTTAAACAAGCTAACCAAAAGAAAGAGACGACCCAAATTAATAAAATTAGAGACTGAAAGGGAGAGATTACAATAAATACCAATGAAATCCAGAGAATCATTGGCTCTTTTTTTAAATTTATTTTTATGTTTTATGTGTATAAATGTATGTAAGTGAACCCATGTTGTGCAATACCTGTGGAGGACAGAGGACGGTGTCAGATCCCCTAGAACTAGAGTTATGAATGATTGTTAGCTACCATGTGAATGCTCCCCAGCCCAAATCATTAGTTTTTATCTTAAAAATATATATTCCACTAAATTGGAAAAATATAAAAGAAATAGATGAATTTCTAGATGTATATGACTTACCAAAATTACAAAAAAAAAAAAGAGAGATATACAGTTTAAATGGATCTATAGCAAACAGTCAGATTTAAGCACTCATTAAAACTCTCTCAACTAGCTGGCCATAGTGGCACACACCTTTAATCCCATGAGGCAGAGGAAGGTAGATCTCTGAGCTCAAGGCCAGTCCATACTACACAACAACAAAGTTTCCAACACTGAAGAAATTGAGGAAGGCCCTAGAAGATAGGATGACCTCCCATGGTCATGGATCAGAAGAATTAATATTGTGAAAATGGCAGTCCTACCAAAAACAATCTACGGATTCAATGCAATCTTAATAAAAATTCCAGTGTTAATTCTTCACAGAAAAAAAAATCTTAAAATTCGTATGGAAGCAAAAAAGACCGCAAATAGCCAAAGCAATTCTAAGCAAAAAGAATACTGTTGGAGGTATCACCATACTTCAATTCAAATTATATTACAGAGCCATAGTAATAAAAACAGCATGATACTGGCATAGACACACGGATCAACAGAATAGAATAGAGGACCCAGATACCCAAAAATCAGCCATTGGATTTTTGACAAAGGTTTCAAAAAGATGCATTGACAAAAAAGACAGTCTTTTTAACAAATGGTGCTAGGAAAACTTGATATGTGCAGAAGAATGAAACCAGATCCTTATCTCTCACTCTGAACAAAACTCAATTCCATATGTATCAAGGACCTCAATTCATTGTACTGAATCCATAGATTGTTTTGAA
Organism: Nannospalax galili; assembly: GCF_000622305.1. Classification (NCBI taxonomy): domain Eukaryota; kingdom Metazoa; phylum Chordata; class Mammalia; order Rodentia; family Spalacidae; genus Nannospalax; species Nannospalax galili. The sequence goes on along the minus strand of NW_008343660.1, from coordinate 801,851 downwards.
TGTAAGACCTGAAACTCTGAAACTGCTAGAGGAAAAAGTAGGCAGTATACTTCAAAATATAGGTATAAGTAAAGATTTTCTGATTAGGACTCCAATTGCTCAGGAAATAAGACCAATAATCAACAAATGGTGGTCTCATGAAATTAAAAAAATTTCATACAACAAAGTAAACTGTCAATTGAATAAACATTCTGCCTATAGAATAGAAGAAAAAATTTGCTAGCTGTACATCTGACAGAGGATTAGTATCTAAAATATAAAAAGAACTCAAGAAATAAACATCAAGACAAGAACTCAATTTAAAAATTGGCTATGGCCAGGCATGGTGACATACACCTTTAATCCCAGCACTCAGAAGACAGAGACAAGGCAGATCTCTATGAAATTGAGGCCAACATGGTCTACAGAATGAGATCCAGGCCATCTGTGACTTCAGGAAGTCCCTGTCTCAAAAAAAGGGGGGTAAGGTAAGGGCTATGGAACTGAACAGAGAATTCTCAAAAGAAGAGATGTAAATGGCTAATAAACACTTTTTAAGTGTTTAACATAGGAAACTGGAGAGATGACTCAGCAGTTAAGAGCACTGGCTGTTCTTGCAGGGGACCCAGGTTTGGTTCCCAACGCCTATATGGTGCTAACAACCATTCATAACTCCAGTTCCAGAGGACCTGGCACTCTTTTTCGGACTCCGTAGGCATTGCATGCATGTGGTGCACTTACATATACATGCAGGTGGAACTCATAAAATAAAAATAAAAAAATAGCGCTCCAAGGTCGACTAAGTTCCAGGAGACTATGGAGCACCTCTCAAAATGTCCTGTAATTGTGGTGAGTCACCTGTCTTCTTGATCAAGGAGGCTGAGGAGACCCCATGAGATGGACTCGAACCAGTGTACAGTCTACAAAGAGGAGGGTCACCACAGAGGAACTATTTCCTCCATGCTTCCAAGTGAAGCCAGCCATGGTTGAGCAGGACTTTTGACTTAGCTTCACATAGGCAGAACTGGTAAAAGAAAGGAACCAGGGAATCCTCCCAAACCCATGTGACTGCTAAGGAACAGATCCTCCAACGACCTGAAGAGTAAAAGTAAATTAGTTTATTTGGGCCAAGTATATGGTCTTAAACACCCAAAAGGAAAGTATAACCAAAGATTAAAGTGATTTCTTTAAGAGTTCAAGGGATTACACTTCCCAGACATTAGGCTTAAGTCCATATAAAAAGTTATTTAGCTAGGCGTGGTGGTGCACGCCTTTGTTCCCAGCACTCGGGAGGCAGAGGCAGGCAGATCTCTGTGAGTTCAAGCCCAGCCTGGTCTACATAGTGAGTTCCAGGACAGCTGGGGCTACAGGGAGACCCTGTCTCAAAAAGACCAAAAAAAAAAGTTATTTAGACGTTTTTCATTGATGATTTTGTTTCTAAGCAGAAAGTGCTCCTCAGAGGTAAGACTTCAAATCCTGGTCTGCAATACTGTAGTATCCACCTGTAGCTAAGGGAGATAACCCACTATTGTTCTAAAATGATGGATAAATTTGTTTCTCCCTCTATCTTCTGCCTTTGAGAGGGAACTGACACTGATTCTAGCCACTCCAACAGCTATCAAAGTGCTTGAAAACAAATCTTGAGTCCATCACTCTCGAATCCAGCCTTGGCAGACAAAAGAAAAATGAGGAGGAACCCAATAGAGGGATGCTTTTGGAAGCTCTTATCAAGAAATCCCAATGGACTCTGATGAACATTTGAAATTTGCCCTGTTCTGACTTTTTTCTGGTTCCTTCTCTAGAACTTGTAATGCTAACTACTCTTGCCTTTACTTCTCCTTCACATCCCCTATTCACCATACAAGGACCTTCCTTTCTCCCTACAGATAATAGTTATGCAATTTGAGAGTATATTAGATAGACCCGCTGAAGGGGTACCCCAGTTGCCTCACCTTGCATCCCTGTTCAGCATGGAAGAAGCCAGAGCAGTCTGCATCCCGATTCCCTATCGGCAATTTGGGTAACCTCTTCAGAAGATGGTGTGACAAGAATAGGAGGTAGGAATTGGCTAGGCAGTTAGGACAAAAAGACTCCGAAGAAAAGCAGCCAGTTTCTTGGCTGAAAATCAAAATGTCCCTGGGCCTCTTAGCAACACACTCTGTTCCAAAAGCCAAAAAAGTCAAAAGTATTTGGGAGCTTTTATCTAATCCTTAAAAGATTTTAGGGTTACTTTTTCAGAGGGGTGAATGTTAGAGTAGCGAGTTTCCTTCCACCTATAGTACAAAGGCCAGGAACTATTTCTTTCATGGAAGGAAAGAAGGAAGGGAGGGAAGGAGGGAGGAAGAAAGAAAGAAAGAAAGAAAGAAAGAAAGGAAGGAAGGAAGGAAGGAAGGAAGGAAGGAAGGAAGAAAGAAAGAAAGAAAGAAAGAAAGAAAGAAAGAAAGAAAGAAAGAAAGAAAGAAAGAAAGAGAAAGAAAGAAAGAAAGAGCACACGAAGTTGTCAGTAAAAAAGTGATGGGGAGCTATGGGAGGTGTGGGAGGGGAGGGAGTGTGGATTTGATCAAAACACCTTATATGCATGTATGAAATTCCCAATAAAGTATTTTTTAATAATGTAAAAAATAAGAAAGGGTTCAACATCATCAGCCACCAAAGAAATACAAGCTAAAACTACTTTGAGACTACTGGGGAATTGAGACTACAAAGGAAACTGTTCATCAACTGAGGAGGCAGCCAAAAAATGAGAAAAACTTTTGGCCAGCTATACATATGACAAAGTATTTGTGCTAAAATATATAAGGAAGTCAAAAAACTAAACACCAAGAAAAAAATCCATCTAATTAAAAAGTGGTCTATGGAACTGAACAGAGAAACACCACATACATTAGTCACAGGACATAGAGAAATCAAGTTGGTACTGATCAGGAAGCTTCCTCCCTGGTGGCTAGCTAGTTCTTATAGCATGGAAAGGTGCTATGCAGGTTGTTCTGGGTGGGGAGATCCTCAACAGCTGTGAACCCTGTAAACTGCAATAATGACTTTTGTGGCAAGATAGTCCCATGGGTACAACAGTGGCACAAATGTTATGGAGATAGCCAACTGCTTTCTGATTGGATTTAAGGCTTGTTTCACAGGAAGAAACATACACCTGGGAGTGCAAATCTGATCAAGAAACCATGGTTGGAGGCACTCCCAGGCCCCAGGTGTGAACTTATTACTACTATTCTGCTAAATAGACATAGTATTAAACTGCCTCTAAATTTGTATTTTTCTGCCTATAGATTGGTGCAGCTCTAAGACCTCATCAGAAAAGTTTATTTGTGCAGTGAGTGGATTGTGCTTAACTAGAAACTCAAAACTGGTCAAAGTGCAAAGAATAAGCGACTGTGGAGTGCTTTGTGGATTTGTGGAATCACAAATGGATTATCTATATCACATCCCTGCCTAAGGCTCAGGAACCATCATGGAAGAGGGTGAGGGAGAGAGCCTATAAGAGACAGAAGTCAAGGAGGACTGCCTTCTGGACATGACAGGACTGCTGCACTCATGAACTCACAACAGACATGGTTACTTGCACAAGACCTGCATCCCTAGAAACCCATTACTTTTTAAAGCTAATTAAAATATATAACCTAGGAAAAGGGAGTTTGGACAGAGGTACTTTCAATGGGTAGGCAACACTTCCTCCAGGAGACATGAGATTATTAAACAAAAAACTCAGTACAGGGTATGGGATACCTCCCTATGAGATACTAGGTGGGGATACCCCAAAGACCCCCAAAAAACACAGTCTATTGCCATTGCTTTTGGTTATCCATTATAACAAGATGATAAGACATTATTGCTGAAGACAATACACACTTTGGTTTTAGGACACAGAGAAACCAAACTGACCTAGAAAATTCCTCCCTGATGGCTAGTTTCAGTGCCAAAAGGTTCTATGTGGGCTTCTGGGGAAGAAAAATCATTAATGGTTTTACCCAGTGGTAGAATCCTAAATGCTACAATATCAACTTGCCAGGCAAGATATGTCCACGGGTGCAATAGTGGCATACTTGTTATGGGGCAATCGGTTGTTTTCTTACTGGATTTGCTCTATAAAAGGGAATTCCTCTAGTACTGTAAACCTGGCCAATACACTGGGAAGGACATGGGCCCTAGTCAGAGAAACTTACTGTTGATTTGGTCAACAGACAAGTTGTTAAACTACCTTCTAAATAAATTTATGTTTATACCCATATGTGTAGTGCTATTCTTGGTCAAAGAATTTCTTCTTGAAGTGGGTAGCAATGCAGAGACTCATAACAGGTCAAAATGGCGAGACTAAGTGACTGTGGAGTGCTCAGTCCTAACTAGGACAGCTATACGAACCTCCACAAGGCTCAGGGAACATGGCAGAGAAGAGGGCAGAAAGAATGTAAGAGCCAAGGATTGGGGGGGAGGGCTGTGAAAGGCTGATGACCATTACACTCATGAAGTCACAGCCGCTTCGGTCATCTGCACAAGATCAAGTCGGCCAAATTCCAGCATGAATGGGACAGGGGTTTCTGAGGCACCTTCAGAATATAAGGAACTATTAGGTAAGGAACTATTAGCAACTGATGGCTGCTGGGAGAGGGTAATCATTTTTCTTTGGGAGGGTGGCCACTGGTAGGTTGCCCGTGTTCATACAGACAACACTAATTGGATTCAGTGGGTTATAAAAAACAAAAGAGGAGTACACGAAGGAACATGTGTTGGGGAGCTCAAGGGGAGAACTGGGGATAGACATATATGGAATTGTCAAAGGATACATAAAATATTTAAAAATAAATAAGTGGCCATACCAAATATACATGGAGAATGGGAAGTTAAAAGAAAAAACATTTGGTTGCTTTCATTTTTAAAATTGTTTTTTTACAGTTATTTATTTACTGTGTGTGTGTGTGTGTGTGTGTGTGTGTGTGCATATGTGTGCTAAGGCACACATGCCAAGGTCAGAGGACAACTTATGGGAGTTGACTCTCTCCTTCCACTGTGTGGGTCCTTGGGATTGAACTCAGGCTGTCAGGCTTTACCTGCTGAGCCATCCTGCCACCTCTGGGTGCTTTCTTAAAAATATCTACCCTATGATTCAGAAATTCTAATCTTCTGTAATACCCCAAAGGAATGAAAGCGTGCTTACACAAACACTTGTATGTGATTTTCCATGAGAGTATTTCTCATAGTTATCCTAACCAGCAGACAGAAGCCAATGTCCCTCTCCTGGTGAATGGATATTGTCATGTATTTATACAATGGACTATTAGCATTAAATAAGTTACTGGTAAGTGGTATAATATGGATGAACCTCAAACATGATGCAAGATGAAATAAGCCAGACACAAAAGACCATAGGTTATATAATGCTGCTCAGATAGTTTCCAGGAAAGGCAATCACTGAGTTAAAAACAGATTAGCCTTTGCCTGGGGCTGGAAAGAAGGAGTGGTTGAATGGGCAAAAGGGGACTTTTTTCTTCTTTGAGATAGACATACCCTAGAATTTTATTGGAAGAGTAACTGAAGGAAGGAATAATTGGAATACCTACTTAAAGTTACTCCAAATCACTGAAACATATAGTTGTAATAAATTTCAGTGTATATAAATTATACCTAAAAATACATTCAAAAGTCAACAAGTTTGGAGCTGGAGAGACTACTCAGAGGTTCAGAACACTGGCTGCTCTTACAGAGGACCTGGATTCAATTCTCAACACCTACATGGCAGCTAACAACCATCTGAAGCTCCAGTCCAGGAAATCTGACACTGTCTTCTGTCATGCATGTGGTGCACTTACATACATGCAGACAAAACACCCATACACATAGAAAACCCAGGTTCTCCCAAATGGGCAATGGAGTGGTATGTGAGTGAGTGAATCAATCAATTAACAAATATTTCAATGTATTTAGGAGATTGTATTCAAAAAGATGCATGTACAGACAATCATACCATGTCTCTTGTTTTTGCCTCCATTACACCTCAGGTTAGCCATCTCAAAGGTGGCAGTTAAACCTCAACGTCCTTAACTTATCCCCAGTGTTCTGCTGCCCCTATTTCTCTTCATTTTAACTACCCCTAGACTATTCCTCTTTCAGCTAACTAAGGCTATTTTGCCCTTAGCTTTCTTAGCAGTCAGAAAGGACGGGCCACCATTTCCTCTGACTCATCTGCTTTCTTTTCCACGTGGCAGGAGAATAAAAGAGTTTTCAGTCACATTACATGTCTCTGTGTCAGCAATTCAATTGTTCCCTTAGCAACCATCGCTTTACTGCTGGCTTTCCGAGACATGCTGCTCTCTCAAAGAGCTTAGATCACGAAATAGCTTGGTTTGTGCCAGAAGCTGTTTTCTGAAAAGGCCAGTATCTCTTCAAGAGCAAATTATTTTTTTAAAATATTCGAACACAGCATACCATTTTTAGGCAAAGGTGACAAAGAGGGTATCAGGGAGGAAATGCTGTCTCTGAGGCTCCCCTGGCTTCACTGATAGATATGCTGATTGCCGCCACGCTCACTGATCCTTCCCATGGACATTATGGGTCACAAGGGAAATCAGGAGTCCAGAGGAGGGGGAACGACACAATGCAAGGCGAGCTAGTGATTCTGCTACGAAGCGAGGGATTGAAGCATTATCTGTGTACAGAAAGCGTACAGGTTTTTCATTTTTTCATCTCATTCTTCATGGGAGTATTCTGTCCTTCAAAGAACAGTCATCCCCCGGTAGTCGGACAAATTGATTGTAGGATTCCCCTTTCCCCAACATCAAAAGCCATGAATGCTCAAGTCCTTTACATAAAACAGCACAGCATTTCCACGGAACAAAGCAGCCTCCTGTCTGATTTAAATCATCTCTAGATTACAGATAGTACTTAACACAATGTAAACACTTGCTTTACTACATTGTTCTGAGAACACTGGCAAGAAAAAAAGCTGCTCTATATCCAACACATTCACACCTTTAAAATTTTAAATACTTCGGATCTGTAATTAGTTGGATCTGCACTTACAGAACCCACAGATGTGGAGGCTCAACTGTCTCTACATCCAGTGAAAACAAAGACCAAGGGATAGCTCACAAGCAGGGTTTCCCCTTATTATTCCACAATATCATTTATTTTTCTAAGAGGATTTGTGATTTTTTTTCTTTAGAAAAAAGTCACATATTTTATGCTTCCCACTGTCTTAGAAGCCAGGCTATCTCAGAGTGTGGAGACCATGTAAGAACTCCAAACAGAATAATCCCAAATACCGGGAGAATTTGGAGTTTGTAATAACTCTATGTGCTGTCCATCTCTAGGAATTAAATCTCTTAATAACAGCTAAATGGCTGTTTTTGACTAGTAAAGATGAAGAGGAATTTAAATTTTTTATCATTCGAGAATTTCGTACATAAAATTTCCCCCATGCACATTGACATGCCCACTGGTGGTGTCATCATCATGCAGGTCTTATTTAGGCAACCATATTCTGAGATTTCATGGGTACAACTTCCCTATCATGTCTAGAAGACTAGGAGCAGGTGTCCATGTCTTCTAGCTCTTATAATTTTTCTGCAACCCTCCCACGATACTCCCTGAGCATTGTGTGTAGAGGTTGTACTGCAGATGTATCAGTTGGACTGGGCATGCCATGGCCGCTTATTCTCTACATTTTGTACAGTTGTGAAACTTTGTAATAGTTTCTATCTGCTGCAAAAAGAAGCTTCTTTGATGAGTGGTGAGAACATAAGGATAAGTATTTAGAGTACAGTAAGAAATTGCATTGCTTTAGGAAAGCGACACTAGTAGATTCTCTTCTAGTGTTTATGACTGCTCCAGCCACGGACATTTGGTTGTGTTTACAGTACCAGACATAAATTCCGTCCTACTGTGTCTTAAGTCCAAGTAAATAGCTGTTAATTATCACCAAGATATAAGTGCCACTATTGCAACAATAGAGATATTTTTCTGAGCAGGCCATTGTTGTGATTCATAGGCTTTACAGCTGGGCGGGACTATTGATTGCTTTTCTCCCTTGGCAGCTTGCATAGCACCTTCAGATACTATTAGAGCTAGTCCTCAGAGAGGAAGCTTCTGGATCTGTTCCAGCTGTTTCTCCATGTCCTATGTCTGAAGTGTGTGGTGTCTTCAACAATAGGGTCTTACCTTCAAATTCTTTGAGGTAACCAAGGGCTATGGCAATAAACCCACACTGTTTTGGGAGTCTCTTGCACTACCCTGAACAACATCACTCTTGGACAACAACTCAAAGGGAGGTTTCCCTTATCTGGTACTGGGATTTATGTTAGATAGCCTTCAGCTATACACAGGTATACACACACACACACACACACACACACACACACACACACCACATTTTCATTTGTTGAGGGACATTTAGGTTGTTTTCATTTCCTAGCTATTGTGAAAATAACAACAATGAACATGGCATACAAGTATCTCTGTAGTAGGATATTAAGTTCTTGGGGTATATGCCAAGGAATGGTAAAGCTGAGTCATATGGTAGACCTACTTTTAGTTTTTTTGAGAATTCTCCACACTGATTTCCACAGTGACTGCATCAAATTTTGCAACCCCACCAGCAGTGAATGAGGGCTCCTCCTTCTCCACATCGTCACGAGCATTTGTTGTCAATTATTTTCTTGATCATAGTCATTCTAACTCAGGTAAGATGAAATCTTAAAGTAGCTATAGTTCGTATTTCCTTAATTGACAAGGATTCCAATTGAGCACATTTCAAGATATTTCTTAGCCGTTTTTATTTCTTCTATTGAGAACTCTATGTTCAGATAAGTAGCCCAATTTTTAAATTGGGTCATTTGCTTTGTTCTTTGTTTTTTGAGTTCTTTATATATTCTGCATATTAATTCTCTATCCATGTGTAGCTGACAAAGACTCTCTTACTCTGGGCTTCCTCTTCACTCAGTTGATTGTTTCCTTTGCTGTACAGAAGCCTTTTAATGTAATGAGATCCTGTTTGTCAGTTGTTACCCTTATTTCTTTAGAAAATTTTTTCCTGCACTTATATCTTGTAGGGAACTATGTTTTCTTTTACAAATTTAAGCATTTGTTTCACAGTAGGTCTTTGATCCATTTGGAGCTGTTTTGTGCAGGGTGTTACTGGTATATAAAAAGCTTAGTGATTTTTGTAAATTGATTTTGTATCCTGCAACTTCACTGAAAGTGTTGGTCAGTTCTAAAAGTTTTCTGGTGGAGTTTTTGAGATCTTTATTGTATAATATCACATTTGACTTCTTTTTCAATTAGTGTCCGCTTTCATACCCTTCTCTTGCCTTATTTCTCTAGCTAGAGTTTCAAGCACTATTTTGAAAAGGAGGGAGGATAGTGGACAGCCTTTTCCCATTCCTGATTTTAATGGGAATTCTTGAGTTTTTCTCCATTTAAAATGATGTTGGCTGTGGGTTTGCTGTATATGGCCTTAATTATGTTGAGATATGCTCCCTCCAGGCCAATTCCCTTAGGATTTTTTTAATCATGAAGGCATGTTGAGTTTTGTCAAAGGCCTTTTATGCATCTACTGAGATGATCCTGTGATTTTTGTCTTTAAGTCAGTTTATATGACTTATTACATTTATTGACTTATGTATATTGCACTGTCCCTGCATCGCTGGGATAAAGCTAACTTGATAATGGTGTATGATCTTTTTGGTATGTGCCCATATGTAGTTTGTAAATATTTTACTGAGAATTTTTGCATCTATGTTCATTAGGGATATTGGTCTATAGTTTTCTTTTTTGGTTGTATCTTTACATGGTTTTGGTATTAGAGTGATGCTGGCTTCATAGAAGGAATTTGGGAGCTCTCTCTCTGTCTCTCTCTTTGAATAATTTAAGCAGTATGGGTTGTAGTTCTTTGGAAGTCTGGTAGATAGAATTCTACTATGAATCCATCTAGACCTTTTTTTTTTTTTAATTCAGAAGACTGTGTTACTGTTTTAATCTCCTCATTTGTTAGGGCTTGTTTAAGTCATTGCTTTCTTCTTGATTTAACTTTGGTAATTTGGTTAAATCTAGAAATTCTTCCATTTCTTTCAGGTTTCTAATTTAATGGAGTATAGGTTCTTAAAGTATTTCCTTATAATGTTTTGGGTTTCTTTAATGTCTATTATAATGTTTCCCTGTTAATCTCTGATTCTCTTAATTTGGGTTTCCACTTTCTTTCTTTTGACTAATTGGCCTAAGGATCTGTCAAGCTTGTTATCTTTTCAAAGAAACAGCTCTTAGATTTGTTGATTCTTTGTATTGTTTTCTTTGTTTTTATTTTCTTGATTTCTGCTCTGATTTTTATTACTTCTTTTCATTTACTGGATTTAGATTTTGTTTGTTCTTGTTTTTCCAGAGTCTTGAGTTGCATCATTAACTCATTTATGTGTGCTCTTTTTTACTTTTTTAATGTAGGCACTTAGAGCTATAAACTTCCCTCTTTTGACTCAAGATTTCTCAGGTTTTCTTGTATTGTGTTTTCATTTTATTTAATTCAATGAATTAAAAAATTTTCTTTCTTGACTTCTTTGTTGACCTATTCATCATTCAGTAGCATTTTGTTTAATCTCCATGAGTTCATGAAATTACTAGGGATTCTTTTGCTGTTGATTTTAAGCTTCATTGCATTGTGGTCAGTTACGATACACAGAGCTATTTCAATCTTTCCTGTATTTGTTGAGACTTTTTTTCTGTGTGTATCAGTAGATGGTCTGTTTCAGAGAAATTTCCATGGGCTGCTGAGTAAAATGTATGTTCTTTAGTGTCTGGTAGGATATCCTATAGATATCTGCCAGGTCCATTTGATATATGATGTCATTTAATTCCAATATTTCTCTGATTATTTTTTGTCTGGATTACCTGTCTAGTGAAGAAAGTATGGTATTGAAAACACCCACTGTTACTGAGTTGGGGTTAATCTGTGTCTTGAATCCAGTAGAATGCTTCTTATGAATTTGGGTATGCAGTTCAGTGCATATATGTTTATGATTATAATGGTTTCTTGATTGATTGCTCCCTCAATCAGCATGAAATGTTCTTCTTTATCTCTTCTAACTAATTTTAAAGTCTATTTTGCCAGATATTAGAATAGCAACACTTGCTTGTTTCTTGGTTACATTTTCTTGGAATTTTTTTTCCACCTTCTTACACTAAGGTTGTATCTATCCTTGAAGGTAAAAATAAGTTTCATGTAGGCAATAAAAAGATGGATTTTGCTTCTTAATCCATTCAACTAACCCGTGTCTTTTGGTTGGGGAATTGAGGCCACTCATGCTTAGTTACTATTAAAAGGTATGTATTTACTGCTGTTACTCTTCCTTTTCTGCTTGTATTCTTAGTCTTATTTTGTGTTTCAGGAATTATAGCTTCATTTTTTCTTTCTGCAGCCTGTTAGCTATTCCTTTCTTCAGGCTGTAGTATTGCCCCAGTTTTCTCTGCAAGACTGGTTTGGTGGACATGAATTATTTTAGCCTCTTTATATTCTGGTAAGTTTTTCATTATCTTTCAACTATGGCACTTAGTTTGGCTGGGTATAGTAGTCTGGATTGGCATCTGTGGTCTTTTAGAACTGGGAATAGTTTGGTCCAGTATCTTCTGGCTTTCATAGTTTGCA
>NW_008343660.1:787344-787886 GCF_000622305.1 Nannospalax galili | reverse complement strand
GCATTTTCCTAATTATTAGTGATGTTGAACATCTTTTAAGATGCTTCTTAGCCATCTTTACTTCTTCTTTGAGAACTCTGTTCAGCTTCTTAGCCCATCTTTTAATTGGGTGACTTCTTGTCTTGATTCTCTGTTTTTTTAATTCATGACATATTCTGGATATTAAACCTCTGTCAGATGTGTCGCTGGTGAAGATTTTCTCCCATTCTGTGGGTTTTCTGTTCATTTACCTTGTTGCCTCCTTTGATGTACAGAAGCTTTTTAGTTTAATGAGGTCCCATCTGTTAATTCTTGCCCTTGTTTCCTGGGCTATTGGTGTACGTTTTAGAAAGTCCTTTCCTACACCTATATCTTGTAAGTTTTTCCCAATATTTTCTTCTAAGAGTTTCAGAGTTTCAGGCTTTACATTGAGGTCTTTGAGCCATTTGGAATTGACTTTTGTGCAGGGTGAAAGATAGGGGTTTAGTTTCATTCTTCTACAAGTGGAGATCCAGTTTTGCCAGCACCATTTGCTAAACATGCTGTCTTTCCTCCAGTTAAGG
>NW_008343660.1:775450-783104 GCF_000622305.1 Nannospalax galili | reverse complement strand
AAAGAAGGCCCAAGATTTCTCAGGAAGGGGATTCAGTAGCTTAGCTGTACTGTATGCAGAGGATCAGGGAGGGGAAAGGTAAGCCTCGGAGCCCCAGAAAGAGGCTGTCAGCCCCAGAAAGAGGCTAGTGGGTGTTGCAGAATCAGGGAAGTGAAGGGAGGTGAGGGCGGGGCCAGGTCCAGAAGCAGTGCTCCTAGGGCCCAGGGAAGGCACTAATTTGGTCTGGGTGAAAAAGATCAGGAAGCAGTATTAATTCCCCAGTTGTCTGGGGCCCCAAGACTAGGAATGGTGCAGGGCCCAAACTAGGAGTATAGAACAGCGGGGAAGATGGAAGGGTGAATGTGGCTTGGGGAGTCAAAGCGCGGAGGGCTGCGCTGTAGACTTACCCCAAGAGGTCTAAGGATGGGAGTGCAGGCTAGGAGAGTTAGCCGGTGGTGCAGGTCCCAGGAAGCAGAGAGAGGTGAGGGTGGGGCCAGGTCCAGAAGTGGTGCTCCTGGGTCCCAAGAAAGGGACTAAGTTGTTCCCAAGAGGTCTGAGGATGGGAGTCTGTGGTCTTTTTTAATTCAAACTACATTGCTCCAGGTTCTTCTGGCTTTTAAAGTTTCTATTGAGAAATCAGCTGTTATTTTGATGGGTTTTTCTTCATATGTGCCTTGTGGTTTTTCTCTTGCAGTTTTCAATACCCTCTGTTTTGTATATTTAGTGTTTTTATTATGATATACCATGGGAAGTTTCTTCTTTAGTTCTGTCTTTTGGTGTTCTGGGTGATTCTTGTATCTGTATGAATATGTCTTTCTTTAATTTAGGGAGATTTTCTTCTATAATCCTGTTGAAGATCTGGTCTGTGCCATTGACCTGGGGTTCTTCTTTTCCCCCAAGTTTTCTTATTGGGTTATCAAGTTTTTAAATTCCATCTTCATTTCAGCTTGCGTTTTCTTCAGTATTTCTCTCCCTTTCCTGAATTCACTTCTCAAGTCCTGGATTGTCTTCATCATTTAATTCAGCCATATATTTGTATTTCCATGATGTTCACCCAGGAGTTTATTCCTATCCTTTTGAATTCACTGAGAAGCTTTTTCCCTGTTTTCTTCAAACTCCTTGAATTCTTTGATCATGTTTAAGACTGTCCTTTTAAATTCTGTGAACTTGGGTTCACCTTGGTAATTCTCATTGCAGACTACTTCTACAGGACTAGTGGATTTTGTTGAGGACATATTGTCTTGGCTTTTCATTTTGTTTATGGTTTTGCAATGTGATCTGGGTACATGAATTTCTTTTGCTGGCTATATGTCTGATATAGCCTGCTTTTGTTTAGTGGAAGTTTTTGCTGTTGCCCATACTTGGATGATTTCAGAACAGGTATGAAGAGTTAGTTCATCAATCCTTCAGATACTCAGTGTTGGGTTTTGACTGAAGTGGCAGGGGTGATTCCAATTGGGTAATATCATTACTACCAAAGAGCACAAATGTGACTCCAGACTCTGTCTGCCTGGGCTGGTGCACTGGCTACACAGCTATGTTATGCCTGGAGGTGTGGAGATGGAGGCAGGGGTGGGAGAGTTTCTGGGGAGCTAACCAGGCTGGACTGGTACATGACCTGCACAATCCAAGCCAGGTCTGGGAATGTGGGGAAAGTGGCAGGGGTGGGTGAGGTTCTGGATACTCATCAGACTGGGCTGGAGAGTACTGGGACAGTAGCTTGGTAGGACAGGTTTCTGTGGAACTCATCGGACTGGTCTGGTGAGTGAACTGCGTGACTGCATGACCCAAGCAAGGCCTGGGAGTGTGGACATGGCAGTCTAAAGAGGTATTTTTTACTGTTATTTGAGGGCACAGTGACTTTGCAGAATGTCAGAACACTGACTTCAAACAATTGGTATCAATGTCTTTAGTGAACCTGTGCTTAATACAGACTCTTGTGTACTAAGAGTTGGGTTATCATTTACAAGACTTTGATGCCTGTTTCATTTCATAAAAACAAACAAACAAAAAAGATTTTGCACCAGGCGTGATGGTGCATGCCTTTAATCCCGCACTTAGGGGGTGGGGGCAGGGGCGGGGGGTGGAGAAAGGCAAGGTGGATCTCTATGAGATCTAGGCCAACCTGGTCTACATTGTGACTTCTAGGCAGACTGGGGCTAGGGACACTCTGTCAAAAACAAAACAACAACAACAAAACAAAACAAAACAAAAAACAAAAAAAAGAACAAAAAATTATGTCTTAGGGTTTGTGAAGCTCTTTTGATTTCAACTTTTTCTTTAAATCAGTTCTGTTCCTAATTCAGTCAGTGGTCACTGAGATGCTGAAGAGTGGGCCTTTTCTCCTTTGCATCTCTAGGCTCATTCCTCACATACAGGGAGGGGTGGGATAAATGTCCTCCAAGGCCTTCCATGGCACTCACCCACTCTTCACTCATTCATTTAAAATATATCAAGTCATAGCCCTGAAGCCTCCACAAGACAGGAATCATCTTGTTGCTGACCTGTTTTGACATGTCATGGAAAAGGGTAGGTGGCAAAACCAGGGAAGGTAACAGGGCTTATGGACTGCCCATTTCCTGAATGAGATTCAAAAATTTTAAGACTCAAAAAAATTGAAATAATTCTATGCATTCTATCAGACCACAATACAATAAAGCTTAAAATTAACACTGGAAGAAGCCCTAGTAACTACACGAGTTTAAACAATACACTCCTGAATGATGAGTGGGTCAAAGGACAAATTAAGAAAGAAATAGAAATATTCCTGGAATTAAATGAAAAGGATAATACAACACAACAAAACCTCTGTATGGGCGTGCGGGGATCTCGGGGCGCCAGCTGCTAACATGGTGCCGGTCTCCTGCATGCACCTGGGAAGCGGCGGGTCCCGTGGCTTGTCTGCTCCGTGTTGCTGGCGGGTCCCTGCTTCTCCGCGTCTCTGTGGGTCTCTGCTACCGGGGCTGGCACGGTCGAGTTCCGCCCCAATTTCACCCGTGCACTCTCTGAGTTCGGGACCCGTCAGCTGCCAGGTCATGAGGAGAGGTGTGGGATGGCTGAAGCTGGATTTCGGTGAGTCGATGATGGAAGGATAGTGCCCCTGGGGAGGCTGGATCGTAGGCAGTAAGACACAGAACTCAGCTCAGTCAGTGGTACAGCCCCTTTATTCAGTGACTCAGCTCGGCTCCAAGTCTTAGTGATCCAGCTCCGATTATTGAGGGAAAACCAGGATACTTTATACTGTGGGGGTAGTGGTAAAAGCCTTAGCTGATAGATACTTTTAGGATGCCTCATTTACATAGGGCGGTGGGTTTCTATCAGGCTATCAGACAACGCCTTATTAAAACCTGGTAGCTCCTGTGCCGGAGGGCATGTATTTGTGGCGAGCACTTTAAGAGAAGAGTCAGGGAGGATGCCAGGAAGGCACTCTGCCATGAAAGGAGTCTGCAGCACATAGTTTTCTGAGCTCGTGAGCTATCCGGACGTGAAGAGACTTCTACTTGCATAACAGAGGACCTCAACATCTTTTAATATTGATTCTGCAAAATTTTTAGTTTTATGGGCCAATAGAATATCATCTATATAATGTATTATATAAGCATCCTTGTATTTGATCTTGATATCTCTCAATGCTTTATCCACAAATTTTTGACATAAAGTTGGACTATTTTTCATCCCCTGAGGAAGTACTTTCCATTGATATCTTTGAAAAGGTTGTTTTAAATTAGTTGATGGAACACTGAAAGCAAATCTCTGAGAATCCTCAGGACTTAATTGTATCGTAAAGAAGCAATCTTGCAGGTCTATAACGATAATAAATAAGTCAAAGGGGATTGCCACCGGTGAAGGCAGACCAGGCTGTAAAGCCCCCATGTCATGCATGGTTTCATTTATTCTGTTGTGGAGCACAACCCTGGCGAGAGAGTTCATTTGTTGTTGGAGAGACTCCAGGCTATCAGTCACGAATGTCAGTGCTTGGTCTAGCTTGTCTTGGAGATTTCTCGCCAGACGCTGGGCTTGTAGCTGCTGTCGCCATAGCAATGCCTCCAGCATCCAATGTAAGTTCGATCTTTACCAGCAGGGGGAAGAAGATCTTTCTCTGCTGGCAGCTGTGTAAGAGAAAAGGGCTTCTTGCACCTGGGACTTGTGCACAGAAGGTGGACAAAGAGATCAACACAGTTTTGGGCTTTTCTTTGCTCTATAGGAAAAGAGGAGCGATGCATGCTGTACTGGGGAGGCTTGCTGCTGAAAATGCAAATTAAATAATTAGCCAGTTGTTTGAATCCACTTAGATGAGAGTCAGTGAAATCTTTTTCTGTTCCTGGGTAGAGAAGGGTGGTAACTGGTACTGCTGTCAGTAGAAATCTATTGCTGGATGCACAAAAGAAGGCAATTAGACATTGGGGTAGGTGGTGAAGGGAAGAAAGTTAGACTTGTTCCAGGACATAGTCAATCTTATTTGATCCTCTGTCTTTCCTGTACAATAATATTATGCTGCAGGTGCAAGCTGTCGAGAGACATGAAAGTTAGCTGTAGGGTACTTAGAAAATGCACCTGAGTAGAATTTTGTTATTACTTCAACATGCCAGTGATTGTCCCATGGATCTGATTTTTCCTTGAAAAATAAAATCTCTAGAACATGGTATTAGGGAGAGTGGGGGCTGGCTGAAGTGTTGGTGTTAAGCAGGGTAAAGACAGCCATGAGGATGGCAGAGAAGGAAGTCCTAGGGGGGCTTTGGGTGTCATCTCCGCCTTTTTTTTCTTTGGTTGATCCTGTGGGAAAACACAAGCATATCCTCTCCCTGTGGTTAGCAATGGATCTAGTCTTTTCCAGAGTCCATCAAAGGGGTCCCTCCATCTAACCATGATGGGTGGAACTGGGTGTGTCTGAGCCCAGTGTCGGGTGATGGGGGGAGCATCTGTCCCTCTATATACATTAAGTACATTAAGGGTAAACAAGGCTAATGTTAATTGAATATTGGGAGAATATGTTGTTTGAGCCTGTCTTTTTAATTGGTCCTTTAAGGTTTTATGCGACCTTTCCACAATGGCTTGTCCCTGTGGGTTGTAAGGGATGCAGTGTGATGGGTGATTTTCCACGCTTCACAAAAATTTTTAAATGAAGAACTGGTGAATGCTGGGCCACTGTCTGTCTTAAATTGTGCAGGGAGGCCCATAATGGAAAAGGATGAAAGCATATGATTTATCAGCTTTTTTGAACTTTCACCAGTCTGAGCAGTAGCCCAGAGGAAATGAGAGTAGGTGTCTTTAGTTACAAATGCATATTTCTGTCTGCCGAATTGGGGGACATGAGTTACATCAATTTGCCAGAGGGCATTAGATCTTAGTCCTCTAGGGTTGACACCCATTTGTTGTAAGGCAGGAGTATGTATGATTGATGCACAAGAAGAGCAGGTTCTAACAATACGCTTAAGCTGTATTGTTAGAAAAGTGTACGAAAAGTGTCCCTCCCCAAACAGACCGTATCTGCCTGCATACTGAGCAGTGCTGCAGGAACCAATTCCTGTGGAGAAGTTGCCTTGACCAAAAAGCTGGTCATAATTCCAATCTATAAATCCAGGTGGTGGATCCTGTCCTTGTTGGGGTCTCAGCTGCTGATTATGAGTGTCATTTCTTTTAGCTTGCATTAGGCACTCATCTCTAAATAAGGCTTCCCATTGTACAAATAATGGACTGGGGAGGGTAGATCTACAGATGTCCCTCCAATCCTGGGGAAGCAGGTTAGTATTAAATGTTTGTAGTATAGATTTAGTCCATGGAGCATGAATGCCATCCTCACGTACAGCCTGGCGCAATTCTTTAAGTTCTGCGGCTGGGAGTGGATACCAGGCCAGTGGACGTTGCCTGGTTATTTGCAAGTTAACAGGAAAAGCCTCTACCGGTGGGATTTGGGGGTCCTGAGACCGCTGAGGCTGGCGATTTTGAGGCTGGCAATTTTCATTATCACTAAGGTTACACAGTTGCTCTGTGGCTGTAGGGCATGGCTGGAATGGCGCCACAGGCGGTGGCAGCCGAGGTGAAGGGGGAGGGGGATTTATCTGAGGATCTTTGGGAGCTTTTGAAGTCTGGGCGTTAATATCTGGGTTTGTTAAATCAGCAAGAGTAGGGTAAGAGTTAACCTTGTTGATGGGTGGGTTTTGTCTGACTTGGTCAAATTTTATTTTTTGGGCTGTTGAATCTGCTAGTTTTGTTTGACTTGGTCAAATTCTATTTTTGGAGCTGTTGAATCTGTTACTGGGCAGTCTGCAGGGTTTTTTTTTTATCGCTTAAAACCTCTCCTTTATTATTTTCTGGTGTTTGTAAGCTTTCCTCAATCTTAGGTGGGTTTCCTAAGCATTGCTGGATGGCTGCCATTATGGGGAAAAAGGAAAGGGGAAAATTATGTCTTTCTTGGATTTCTTTTTTACGCACCAGATACGCAAGAAAGGTCCAGACCTCTGGATCAGATATGTCTGCTGACAGGATCCAGGGTGCAAATTGATACACCTCATTCCAAAATTTTAAGCTTTCTTTTTGGGAGATCTTAAGCCCTCTTGATTTAAGTAAGGCTCTAAGGGAATGAATTTGGAGTTTTTTCTGGCATGATGTGGAATTTCCCATTATAAAAGGAAGCATTTTGCAGCAGTCTGACACTAAGGGATTAGAGCGCCCTGACAAGTTACAAGCCTCTAGACTGCAGGAAAAAAAAGTGATGGTTTTAAATCTTTTGTTCTGACCAGGAGCCACCTTGAATTCTCAAGTGCTCTTCAGGGCTAGTTAATTTAAATTCTCACTCAACTGGTTTTAGCTGTGGTTTGAATGCCCTGGGGGGGCAGGATAACAAAACTGACTAGGGAAGTTTTACCTTAGAAGCTGATTTCAAGGCTTATGTGGAGATTTCTTAGAACTTTAGGGATTTTTTTCTAGCAGTGTTCAGATAGAAAAAGTGGGGTGACGTGATGGTTCCTAAGGGAACATGCCTGAAATTAAAATCTCAGGGGATTCCACTTGGTTCCCAGCACAGGCCTTCCCAGAAATTTAAGAGGCTGGCGGCCATCCTAATGACTCTTAAGTGGCTGTTGCATCACCAGATTTTTATATTAGAAAGATATATAGATAGAGGTCTTTTGTCTACACCTTTTCAGGCAGTCGGGGTCCGTTAGGGGGTCAAAGAGGCCTTCAGCTAACATCAGGGAGTAGCCCTGACCAGGAAGCCTCAGTTGTCTCTCTGTCCTTAGCGGTCCCACGCGAAGACTTTTAGACCGGAAACAAAAGGAGGAAATTAGAAGAGATTTTTGCTTCTCTCCTGGTGGGAGAGGTACTCACGAATCCTACGTTTCTGAGGGTACCAGCTGCTGGCTGGCACGAGGTTCAGAGGCTCTCACATTGGGCACCAGATATCGGCGTGCGGGGATCTCGGGGCACCAGCTGCTAGCATGACGCCGGTCTCCTGCGCGCACCTGGGAAGCGGCGGTTCCCGCGGCTCGTCTGCTCCGCATTGCTGGTGGGTCCCTGCTTCTCCGCATCTCTGTGGGTCTCTGCTACGGGGGCTGGCCCGGTCGAGTTCCGCCCCAATTTCACCCGTGCACTCTCTGAGTTCGGGACCCGTCAGCTGCCGGGTCACGAGGAGAGGTGCGGGACGGCTGAAGCTGGATTTCCGTGAGTCAATGACAGG
>NW_008343660.1:759888-775381 GCF_000622305.1 Nannospalax galili | reverse complement strand
GCCTGATTAAAACCTGGTAGCTCCTGTGCCGGAGGGTATGTATCTTGTGACGGGCATTTCAAAAGTAAGTCAGGGAGGAGAGCAGAAGGTGCCCCGCTGAGAAGAGGAGTCTCCCCAATCGCGCAGAGCCAGCTTGTGGCTATCCGGACATGGGGAGACTGCTACCCTAAACAGCAGGGGTCCCCAACACTTCTGGGAAACTTTAAAAGCAGTCTTAAGAGGGAAGTTTATAGTTCTAAGTGCCTACACTTAAAAATCAGAAAGAGCACAAACAAATAACTTAACATTGCAACTCAAGACTCTGAAAAGGCAAGAGCAAATGAAACCCAAACCCAGCAGACAAGAATAAATAACAAAAATCAGAGCAAAAATAATGAAATTAATGAAATGTGAAGAATCAATGAATCTAAGAGCTGGTTCTTTGAAAAGCTAAACAAGATAGACCCTCAGCCCAGTTAATCAAAAGAAAGACCAAATCCAAATCAACAAAATCAGAGATGAAAGGGGAAACATCACAATGGACACCCAAAAGATCCAAAACATTATAAGGGAATACTTTAAAAATATATACTCTACTAATTTGAAAGCCTAAAAGAAATGGATGGATATCTAAACTCATGGGAACCACTAAAACTAAACCAAGAAGAGATCAACAGTTTAAACAAATCCATAAAATATAAGGAAATTGAAATAGTAACACAAAGCATCTGGACCATAAAAAAAGCCCAGGCCCAGATGGATTTACAGCAGAATTCTACCACACCTTTAAAAAAGATCTACAACCAATACTACTTAAATTATTCAAAAAGTTAGAAGCAGAGAGAGAACTCTAAAATTCTTTCTATGACGTCAACATCACCCTAATACCAAAACCAGGTGAAAACACAACCAAAAAAGAAAACTATAGACCCATATCCTCAATGAACATAGATGCAGAAATTCTCAACAAAATACTTGCAAACCGCATACAGACACACATCAAAAAGATCACCCACCATGATCAAGTCAGCTTTATTCCAGAGATGCAGAGATGGTTCAATATATGCAAGTCAATAAATGTCAATAAATCATATAAATGGAGTCAAAGACAAAAACCACATTGTCATCTCAATAGATAGAGAAAAGGCCTTTGACAAAGTTCAACATGCATTTATGATAAAAGTTCTGAAGGGAATTGGACCAGAGAGGACATGCCTCATCATAATTAAAGCTAGAAACAACAAACTCACAGTCAACATCATTCTAAATGGAAAAAACACTGGAAGCATTCCCATTAAAATCAGGAACCAGACAAGGATGTCCACTATCTCTAATCCTTTTCAATATAGTGTTTGAAACTCTGGCTAGAGCAGTAAGACAAGAGAAGGAAATTAAAGGAGTACTAATTAAATTAAATTAAATAAAGAGGTCAAATTATCCCTTTTTGCAGATAATATGATATTATACCTAAGAGATCCTAAAAATTCCACCAGAAAACTCCTAGAACTGATAAACACTTTCACTAAAGTGGCAGGTTACAAAATTAATCTTAAAAAATCAGTAGCCTCTCTATATACCAATAACAAGTGATCAGAGAAAAGAGTACATGGAAACCTTCCCATTCACAATAGCCTCAAAAAAAATTAAAATATCTCAGAATAAACCTGACCAAAAACATCAAAGAGCTCTACAACAAAACTTTAAGTCTTTAAAAGAAAGAGATTAAGGAAGACACCAGAAGATGGAAGGACCTCCCATGCTCATAGATTGGAAAAATTAATATTGTGAAAATGACCATCTACCAAAAGCAATATGTAGATTAAATCAATCCCAGTCAAAATCCCCATAATATACTTCACAAAGATAGAAAAAGCATTCTTAAATTCAGAAGACCCCAGATAGTCAAAGCAACCCCAAGCACAAAGAACAATGCTAGGGGGATTACTATTCCAGATCTCAAACTATACTCCAGAGCTATAGTCATAAAAACAGCATGGTACTGGCACAAAAATAGACACATAGATCAATGGAACATCATTGAAGACCCAAACATGAGTACACACAATTTCAGCCAGCTGATATTTAACAAGGGGCCAAGGACCCACAATGGAAGAAAGAACATCTTCAACAAATAGTGCTGGCAAAACTGGATCTCCACCTGTAGAAGAATGAAACTATATCCTTATCTTTCACCTTACACAAAAGTCAATTCCAAATGGATCAAAGACCTCAATGTGAAACTCAAAACTCCGAAACTGTTAGAACAAAACATTGGCAGTAACCTACAAGATATCGGTGTAGGTAAGGACTTTTTAAATCAGACACCAGTTGCTCATAAATTAAGATCAATAATCAACAAGCGGGACCTTATTAAACTAAAAAGCTTCTGTGCAGCAAAAGAAACAATTAAGAAAGTGAGGTGAAAACCCACAAAGTAGGAAAAAACTCTTCACCAGTGACACATATGACAGAGGTTTAGTATCCAGAATATATAAAGAACTAAAAAAACAAAGAATCAAGAAAACAAATGACCCAAACAAAGATGGGCTTAAGATCTAAAGAGAGAATTGTTAAAGGAAGGAATAAAGATGGCTAAGAACCGTGTTAAAAAGTGTCCAACATCATTAGTAATTAGGGAAATGCAAATTAAAACCACCTTAAGATTTCATCTTACCCCATCAAGAGAACAAATGATATCAAATGCTGGCGAGGATGTGGAGAAAGGGGAACGCTCATCCACTGCTGGTGGGATTGCAAACTGGTGTAACCCCTATGGAAAGCAGCATGGAGAGCTCTTAAAAATCTAAAAATGAATCTACCATATGACCCGATTATACCACTCCTTGGTACATACCCAAAGAACTCATCCTATTGCAGAGACACTTGTACATCCATGTTTGTTGCTGCTCTTTTCACAATAGCTAAGAGATGGAAGCAACCTAAGTGCCCCTCAACTGATGTCTGGTTAACAAAAATGTGGCACATTTACACAAAGGAGTTCTATTCAGCAGTAAAGAAAGATGAAATAATGAAATTTACAGGTAAATGGATGGATCGAGAAACTGTTATACTAAGTGAAGCAACAGAGACTCAGAAAAACAAATGATGTATGTTCTCCCTCATTTGAGGATTCTAGCAGCAAATCCTTCTAAGTGAGTGCATATCCTGATACTACTGCAGGAACCAGGAAATGGAAGGGAATCAAGGAGGTAAAGGGAAAGAAGGAACCCAAGAGAGAAGAATAGTAGGAGAAAGGTGTTACTAAGAGAGAAATGTGTAAAAGGGGGTAGTTAAAAGGGAGGGGGAGGAGGACCATACACAGAGCTATGGGAATAAAGGGGAAGAAGGAGCTCAAGAGAGGTGGGACCATAGCAGACAGAAATTACCAAGGGAGAAATGGGGAAAATGGGGAGGGTGAGGAGGAAGGATAAGACATGGAGAGAAGGAGGAGGGATAAATAGCGCCTGGCTAGTATAAAAAAACTGAGAGGGAATTGTATTAGTCCCAAAACTACTGAAAAATCACACAATCAATATCCCTACATGAGTCTGTGGGTATAACTGAAGACTACGTAACAAGAAACAGTGCCAGACAGAGAAATCTTCCTTTGAGTTGTTGGCCAGGTAGTCCAAGAGACTCCGGAAATTATATAGGCTATTGCCACAGTCCTTGATTGCCTCCCAGAACTTGATGGTAAAACCCTATTGCTGAAGACAGGACATATTTTGGACACGGGATTTGGAGCAATGGAGCTGGAACTGACCTGAAAGCCACCTTCCCTGAAGGCTAGCTCTCATAGCTTTGGCGATCACTATGCAAACTTCTAAGGGAGAACATCAATCAATGGTTCAACCACAGTTTCAAGGCCTAAAAACCACATCAATGACCAGCACAGCAAATGGCAGGGTGCAGTAGTGCCACTTCTAACTTGAGGTAATCAACAGCTACCTAATTAGATTTAAAGCCCACTCAATGGGAGGAAACTCATGTGTGGTACTGTAAACCTAGTCAAATACACATAGCTTGGAGAGGTCATAGATCTTAGAGAAAACTCCAAGGCTGTCACATCTCTAAACAAATGTAATTTCTTACTATGAGAAAAATATGGATCCTTTTTTTAAAAAAATATTCTATTTATTATTTTTATTTTATGTGTATGAGTATATTGCCTGTATGTAAGTAAGTGAACCCGTGTCATGCAATGCCCGTGGAAGACAGAAGAGGCCATCAGATCCCATGGAACTGGAGTTATGGACAGTTGTTAGCTGCCATGTGGGTGCTGGGATTTGAACCTAGGTCTTCTGCAAGAACAACCAGTGTTCTTAACCGCTGAGCCATCTCTCCAGCCCCCCTATGAGAAAAATATGGATCCTTAAATTTGTAGACAACTATCCGAGTCACCACCCATCAAAGAACCTTCTTTTTCAAGAGACAGAAATAATTGCAGAGTTCCACAACTGGTCACACACAGAGATTGTCTGTGAATTTCTCAAGCCTAAGTGGCACATCTAGGATGCAACCTCTGCACCTAAGCCTCAGCAAACATAGAACAAGGGATGAAGAGAACATGAATGGCTCTTTCAACTCTCTTCAGTGAAGCTCCTGCATGCAACAGAGGGCAAGGAATGCAAAAGGCCACAAATGACCAAAACAGAGGATAAGAGTCTGCAGAGTGTGAGTCCTTGGACAAGATTTCTGTATTAAAATCCACCCACCCAGGGCTCAGGAACAATTGCAGAGGAAGGGATGGAAAGATTGTAAGAGTCAAGGAAGAGGCTCAGGACCATATGGAAACTGTCCTACAGATGCCTGGGACCCTTCTCATACAAACCTGCAGCAATAATGTCAGTGTGCACAAGACCCATGCAAACCTAAGCAGACAAAAACCCAGCACAGAACTGTGGAAATGAACAGCAGGCCCCAATCTTAGTCAAAGAATTTTTGACAGCTGATTACTGCTGAGTGAGGAAGAGCTGTCTTCTTGAAGGGAGAGACTCTAGATAGGCTGACTAGATCCCAGTGAATGAACTTGCACTGAGAGACATCTGGGGACACAAACTTTACATGATAGGCCTTAATACACAGAATGTATGAACTCCAGTTGGGGAGCTATGGGAGAGTGCCAAGGGGGAAGGATGTATAAAGATGATTTTTTCTGTATAAAATACACAAAAATTCAATAAAATTTTTTTTTAAAACTTTAGGTGGCTTCCTGCTTGTAAAATGACTGACCAACATTGACAACAAATAGCTTTACATTCTTCCACCAGACTTTAATAGGGGGCAAAAATCACCATTGGTACAGACTTTTAGAATGAAGTTTCTGCACAGGAGCTAGGAAGGCCACACATGTGACTGGGACCCGAAGGTGGTTTGGCAGCTTGCCAGTGCCTGCACTGAACTGCCCTGTAACTTTATAAAGAAGTTGCTGAACAGTTAAGGAATGCTCAGCTGGCTATCTATAGCCTAGAAAGCAAGGTTGGTGGCAGGCAAGGCTTCCACAGCCAGGAACAGAACATGTGATGTGTCCCACAAGACAGAGCTGGGTGTGCATCAGGTCACTTCCTGCCAGGCAAGTCTCTTTGACTTAGGACATGAAACTCTGGGCCACCTCAGGTGTTCGAGTCTTTCCTAAAACACCTATTTTTCCAAATGAATAGTTTACTATGTATGTGCCAGGATATATATATATATATATATATAGAGAGAGAGAGAGAGAGAGAGAGAGAGAGAGAGAGAGAGAGTTCTTCCCCTAGCCTCTTACTGGGTCTTGGATGGTGGTGAGAGAAAAGACTGATATGAGATAGAATGTATGGGTGTTAGATGTAAGAGCTGCTGGATTCCCAGAGAAATAAAAGGCCCAGGAAATTGTCTAGTAGGCCAGCTGTAGGAACTACAGGCCAGCTGGTGCTCTAGGGAGACCCTGTCTCAAAAAGAAAGAAAAAAAGAGGGGGTGGTAATGAAAGCTGGAAAGGAAACAAAAAGAGCACATTTGTAGGCTGGGTGTGATAGCACAGACTTACACCCGAGGGGCCAAATTCATGCTTGTCTATGTAGCAAGCTCAAGGTCAGTCTGGGCTACAGGGTGCAAGCCCTGAAGAAAAAAAAAAAAAAAAAAAAAAAAAAAAAAAAAACAACCCTACTACATTTGTAACTGTGTGCAACTTTTTGCATACATGTACATTGAATCATATTAAAAGCTTTGGAAAAGGTAAAAAAAAGTTCAAGGAAACAACTTACAACCTTCCTTCCCAGAGAGCACCCTTGGGAACGCTAAGGTTCATTTCACTTCTCTTTTTTGTTTACCTAAGTGGAATCTAAGCTTTTGGTTCTGTGACCTGTTTCCTAGGTGTACATTCTCAGGCAGTAGGTCTCCTCCATCACTCTGTCACCTTCATGGTGACTTTTGACTTACTTTATGACTTAGGCTACAGCCTTTGGTTTTGACCTGAGTTCAGGAATGGACATAGTCTTCACATCTGGAAAATGACAGCCTGGGAGAGCTTGAAGGGAATGTGAGTGATCAGAGGTCAGAGCTCTAGCTCACAAAAAATTAACAGGACCAAACCCAGGCCAAGATCCAAATTCTCCTCACACAGTTTGTTCCCTCCATCCCATGTACTGAAGCATGAGGTCTTCCCTTCAGCCAGCAGCCCACAGTACATTTGAGGTAGCGAAGGATTTGCAACTTTGCTCAGATTTAGGGAGTGGAAGCTGCTCAACCTTCCAGGGTAGAAGCAGAGAAGCTGATGACAAGGAAGCAGACTAGGGGTGTGGCAGGATGTCAACAGCCACACTGCTCCCGCAATGAAGGGCTCATAGAGCACACACCCTTCTGTCTCACAGAACGGGGCCTCTGGGGTTTGACGTATCAGCAGTTTTGGCCACCACCCTGCTCCCCAGTGGCACCCCATCCAGAGCCTCCCTCTCTTTCCTTAATTATTGCAGCAGCACCTTACTAGGATTCCAGCTCCCCTTGCCCACCAAAACCCTAGCTGCTCTGCAACAGCCAATAGAACCTCCTTGTTTAAATTTTTATTTCTTTATTTTTGGGGAATTTCAAACATGAGTACCATATTTACATTATTTTTACCCTTCCCTCTCCCCCTCCAGCTCCTCCCACACCCTCTCCACTCTTTCAATTTCTGGGCCTCATTTTTATTATTACATATACATACAAGCATTTATACATGCATATGTATATACAAATATATACAGACGCACATATTATATATATATGTATATATTGCATTGCACCAATGAGTTTTGCTCTCCATTAAAGTCTGATGGAAGAATGTAAAACTATTTGCTGTCAAAGCTGGTTACTTGTTTTACAAAAAAGGAACCTAAACACTCCCCCTACACACACACACACACACACACACACACACACACACACACACATATCACTGAGTCCATTTAGCAGTGCTTGGCTATGCACATGTTTAGGGCTAACCACTGGGACTGAATAGTATCAGAGAGCTTGTCCCTGGATGAAACTGATTCTCCGTCCCTCAGTAGCCATTGATTGCCTGTAGCTCTTCATCTAGGGGTGCGACCCAGTGAAATTTTCCCATCCACATTGGCATGTCAGCTGGTGTCTGTGCTTGTTTTCTTTAGGAAATCTATTGTGGAGATTTCACGGGTGCAGCTTCCCTATGGCATCTACCAGCAGCTGTCCTGTTTCTCCAGCTCTTTCAATGTTTCCACCCCATGTACCATGAAGTTCCCTGAGTCTTGGAGCCCAAAGCCTACAAAATGTAACAATTACCAGACCAGCAAAATATCTCTATTGATGCAATAGTGGCACCTTTACATTGGGGATAATCAACAGCTGTCTAATTGGCCTTAAGGCCCTCTCAATAGGAAGATACTGTAAGCACAGCCAAGTACTTACAGCTGTGTTTCAAAACAAAAAGCACTGTAACAGAAAACCGATCAAGAGAATAAAATCTCTGGCCTGTATGAAGAGCCAACTTTCCAGTTTTGCTGGGTCAATCAGCTGGTCACGGGACCACCCCAGGAAGGCAGACTCACCTTAAGTCATGCTAAAGAGACAGGTGGGATACCCAGCTCAGTAGTGAGATGGTAAACTTTTCCTGCCCGGAATCCCCACCCCGTATGGCAGTGCTTCTGGAGCGGCCACAGACAGCAGCTGTCCATAAGCCCGCCCACTTCTTCAGGAATGTAACCTCTCCTTTTCTTCCTTCTCTTTTATTCTAAGCATCTTTCCCTAATACTCTGGGCTATCCCAACAGTTTCAGTTTCTTTACTTTTTCTCTAAGTTCCCTTCCCATCCCCACCATGTGGCTGCTAGTCCACTATGTGTCTGACTTTCCCCCATTCTTCTCAAGGCAGCTGCTGGGATTTACAGCTTGCCTGCTGGTCTAGTTTGCCCTCAACTGCTGTGACAAAACATTCTGACCAATACCAACTCTGGGAGGAAAGGGTGTGTTTGGCTTCCATCTCATGGGTTATAGTTCATCACTGAGGGAGCCCAAGGCAGGACCTCAGGACAGGAACCTGGAGGCGGGAGCTGAAGCACAGGCCATGGAGGAATGCTGCTTACTGGCTTCTTCCCCTGGGCCCTGCTCAGCCTGCTTTCTTATACAATATACCTGCCCATGGGTGGCTCTCACATTTCACTTAACAATCAAGAAGATGCCCCACAGACACGGCCAAGTCCAGTCCACTGGAGGCAACTCCCCAATAGAGGCTCCCTCTACCCAGATGTGTCCTTAAACTCAAATAAAATTATCCTAAAGCTTCCATTTGAGTCCATTCTTAAATTCTTATGTGAACGGAACTGAAACCCTGAAAAGGGACCCGTTTTTCCCTGTATCAGCAGAGAGGCCATAGGCCTTAGAGAAGAACCTACTGCTGCCACTTTCCTGACCAATGGAGTCTTACTATATTCTAAATATGACCCTTATATTCACAGGAGCTTCTTTTTGCAACAGATGGAGATTATTACAAAGTTCCACAAAGATTTAAATGGAGAGAGTAAGTGTCAGAGTGGTGCCTAGTCCCAACTGACCCATCTACAGAATCCTTTTTATTTTTAAAATTTTATTTACTTATTTTTATTTTATGTGTATGAGTGTTATACCTACGTGTATGTAAGTACATCCATGTTGCACAATGCCCATGGAAGTCAGAAGAGGGTGTTAGAGCCCCTGGAACTGGAGTTACGGTTGGTTGTTAGCCACCATGTGAGTACAGGGAACTGAACCTGGGTCCTCTACAAGAGCAACCAGTGCTCTCTCCAGGCCCCAGAACCCTTTTTAAATGTAAAATTTTTCAGCCCTGCAGTGGCTGTCTGTCTTACTTGGGGTGAAAGGCTAAGCCCCCCCCCGAGGTCTGCAAGGCTCCCCACACATTTGCCCGCCTATCCGAGGTCCGCAAGGCTCCCCACACGTTTGCCCGCCTATCCGAGGTCCGCAAGGCTCCCCACGCATTTGCCTGCCTATCCGAGGTCCGCAAGACTCCCCACGCATTTACCTGCCTATCTTGCTGCTTTCCTCACCTTGATGGCTCCTGGCCTGTGACTAAGTTGTACCCACCAGACTGTAAGCTCTAGGGAGCCTGGGTGTTTTCTGCTTGCTTAAGCAAACAAGGTTCTTTTGTTTCAAGTCACAGGCACTCACTGCATAAGGAAGAAAATGAGGCAGCTTAGGAAGAAAACCCTTTAAGTCTAAGTGCAGAAAGGCAGCCTGAACTCCAGAAGGGGCTGCCAAGTTCTGGGGAGAGAGCTCTTGCTAGCTTTCTCCTCCCTTTGTAGAACTCTGCTTCTTTCTCTCTGTATAGTCTGGCTTTTCCTGCTTCTCTGCATGGTAAAAATAGTATCTGACCACACTGCAACCTGAATTCACTTGCTCAGCCGTGGCTCTTTGTACACAGAATGTACCAGGTATTACTCTAGGTATTTAGGCTGTATCAGTTAACAAAATGGAGGCTTACTTGCCTTCCTGGAGCTGATGACTGAGGAAAAGAACCTGTAAGCATCATGAATGAGTGAACCATATCGCACACAGTTGATCAGGGCTGTGGAGAAAGAAGTGGAGCGGGGAAAGGGAGATTGGTGACACAGGGCTGGGGGACTGTCCTCATAAACATGGATCAACCCCAGTGTTGAGACACCACAGAAAAGATGACCAGCAGCCACATCCACAGAGGAAAAGTCTCATGGGTCCAGACTGTCCCAGTGTCCACCCTTGGGCCAATCAACTGTTCCTAGGGCAGGCAGGGTCACAGAAAATAGCATGACTGTTCCAAGGCTATCCCTGTAGGTAGGATGGGATGGTCAAAGTCAGACTGGAGAAGAGGGTGATCATCTTGAGCTTAACAAGTATCTCCAAATATGTCTGCCACTAGTAAGATTTAGGAACTCCCTGTTGATGCCACTGGAGCGCCTGTGAAGATTTGTAATTTGGTTATGTTTTCATTTATAAGTCATGTTTTAAATGGTCTCTGCTCACCTAGGAACCTCCCCAACCCCCAAGCTGCCACATTTGTGGGAAGGTATTGCATTGCTAATTTCTCACTGAATTGCTGAAGACAAGAGCACCGCCATAGTATTGGGAAGAAACTTGCTGAACATGAGTTGACTCAGAATGACTGAGAAGGATGAACCACAGGCTTGTTCCTGCTTCTGGGGGACACATCCCAACCCACCACTTGCTCTTGTCTCTGGGGAACCACATCTCGAAGAACAGACTTGCTTCCACCCCTGGGGGGGCACAGCCCAGCCCCCAGCTTGCTCCTGCCTCTGGAAAATGAACTGCCAGTTTGTAGGACAAGCTGACTCACTTCTCGTCTCCACCCAAAGGATTTTCTTGGGGATCAAGAGAGAAAACTGCAGGAAGAAAGAGAACAACACAAAAACAGAAGCCTCAAGATTCAATTTCTTTCTTTCTGAGGGAAAAAAAGTAGAAGGGGAAATTTGGGCAGGCAAGATGGCTCAGTGGGTAAAGGCACCTACCATCAAGCCTGATGACCTGAGTTAAATCCTAGAACCCAATGGTGGAAAGAGAGAATCAGTTCCACAAGTTGTGCTCTGACCTGCACACATGTCACACACACACACACACACACACACACACACACACAATAACTTTTTTGAAGATGAGAACTATGACAAATGCCAAATCTTTTGCTGTATAGTTGCAAAGACCCACAAATGGCCTATGACTTCACAACCTTGGCTGAATTGCTATCCTTTGAAAAGGAGAAGAGAATATTTATAAATACATGAATTTAGCAATAGTGACATCCTGTGACTAGAACAGTGACGTGAGAATCTTTGTCAGGCCTTTCTCTAGGGCTTTGAGGTCACAGTGAGTTGTAGGTGGACCTTTGAATTCACCCACCACACTGCCAGTCTTGCTGCTGGTGAAGACTGACACTCTGACGAGCAGAGCTCCTGCTGGTGGAGTTAGGTAGAGAGGTACTGGTAAGGTAGACACAGAGTGTAACTAAAGACTTTGTCATGGCCAGGAGAGGACTCTGTGTATATTTGGGGCTCATGGTTTCTGGTGGCTGCTGATGGGGACTGACTGTCAGAGCCAAGAAAGTCTGAAGAATAAGCAAATAGACTCTCAGAAAGAGCGTCCTGATCTGGCTTGTACCAACCTAAAGGAGCCAGAGGCTATAGGAAGCTCCTTGGTAGACAGAAAAGGCATTTTCCCAGGGGTCACCTTTGATCATCTGCCTTCTCTTGTAAGCAATTAATGAATAATCATAAGCAAAACTGAGTATTTGCAAGAGTCAAAACCAAGAAAATGTTTTCTGATTTGCCTTTGAGTCTCAAGAGAATTCCAGCACTGACTAGCCTGCAGATCTTGTTATAATTACCTGGGCTTCTCTTTCATGGTTTGAAATAGATCCTTCAGAGGCAGCCTCACCCACGCGTCTCTGGCTGCAAGGACCACACAGCAGGGACCTCAAAAGCACTTTGGAGAATCTGGAGGTCATGAGAGGCTGGTCTGTAAAGACAGAGCATCTTGACTTCATAAACACAATAGAAAAATGTCCCTCTGGGTTTTCTGAAGCAGGAGGAAAGCCTCACAGATACAGTGGTTCCCTTTGCCAGAGGGTCTCTTTGACGCATCTCCCAAGGATTTGACTTCACAAGTTTATGGTGGGTCCAGTCCCTGTGCCTGCCCATGCTGGACCCAGGGCTGCTGTAGAGCCAGGTGGCACATGCACAGTTTTTTTTAAAAAAAATAATTTTTATTTTTATTTTATGTGTATGAGTATATTGCCTGCATGTGTGTTTTAAGTGTACATGGGTCATGCAATGCCTGCAGAGGTCAGAAGAGGGCATTGGATCCCCTGGAACTACAGGTAGGAAGGTTGTTGGCTACCACGTGGGCACTGGGAATCGAACCCGGGTCCTCTGCAAGAGTAGCCAGTACTCTTAACTGCTGAGCCATCTCTCCAGCCCCTAGTACACACTTTTGTTATTAAAACATTCTTATATAATGTTTTATTTAACAAAGTTTTGTCTTGAACCCAAGTATGCGCAGACGTGAAATGATTTTATTGCAAACAGGTTCTTCGGTGTTTCTCATTTTATTTTCCTATTACTGTTTTAATTTTTATGAGTTTATTTTTTATTACATTTATGTGTGTGTGCACATGTATGTGTGTACAAGTGCATGTGTAACACAGCACACATGTGAAGATCAGAAGACAGGTATGATTTGCTTCTCTCCTTCCACATAGGTCCTAAGGACTGAATAATTCAGGGTAGGCTTGACAGCAAGTGCCCTTACCTGCTGAGCCATCTCCCCCGCCACCAACTCACCATCATTTTTAAAGAGCACTATTGCCAGGTTGTTCCTCCTCCAGGAATCTGGACTTAATCTTGCCATTATAAAAATCTATGTCTATGGAAGAAGCAATACAGCCACAGCCCTTCCTTTTTGAACCATGTGCCTTATATTCCTCCGAGCCTTTTCTGAGCTCCCAAGAGAACAGCAACAAAAAGAAATCTGCCAAGGGCTAGAGAGATGGCTCAGCAATCAAAAGCACATACCACTGCTTTACAGAAGGCACATTCAGTTCCCAGCACCCCCATGGTGGCTCCCAACAGTTAGCTCAAGTTCCAGGGGGATCTGTTGTCTTCTTCTGTCTTCCGTGGGTGTTGCATGCACATGATGCACCTAACATCATACATGCAAGGCAAAGCGATGTGCCCACCTTGCAGAAAGCATGCAGTGTCTCGCACAGGGAGCCAGTGTGCACGTGGTCAGAGGTGAGCTCCAGGGAACCCCAGCTCCGCTCCTGACACCACTTGGGAGATAATGCCAACGCTGGATAATGATTTTTTCCCCCTTGAGTAACTTCAAGGGACTGTAAGAGACCAGTAAGTGTATATGGAATGTGGAAATGCTATGTGGGCTCACACGGCCATGCTGCAGCCTTGAAGAAATAAGCTGACATAGCAAGAGTGCAGGGGAGATGAACAAAAATTCTTAGGCTTTGCATATGGAGCTGCTGCGCTAGCCCTAAGCTGCTTTCTTTTAGACTTCTTTGTTTTATAAAGAAAATGACTTCATATTTTATTTTGTTTACTTAGAGGGGTTTTTAGCAGTTTATTGCTGAAAACATACTCAATATGATAGCTTTGAGATAAGTTTCTGAAATACCTTGCTCACTTCACAGAAAAATCTAGTCACTATGACTTCCACTCATGAGAACAAGTTTTCAGTCATTAAATCAGCCCTAAGCATTGTAATAAAAATGAATGCATACATATGAATGTATATGATACACATGAATATTTATAGGGGGGCTTATGAAACCTGAGAGGTTTGTTTGAGCCTCGATATACACGCAGGCATATAATCCTGATGGGCTCCAGCCTGGGGACTCTGCCTCCCTACCCCTTCAGTGAGGCCACTGTATTCCAGACAATTAAAGCTCTACTGGTACTGTGGGCCAAGTGACAGCCATTTGGAACCACCCTTTCCAGAGACCAGAGCTTGACAAACCCGTCTTCTAGGTAACTGACTCCTCCAAAAGGCAGGCTTAAAAGGTACAAAAACTTTATGGGCAGGTTGGCTCACTCCACTATTTTAAGTCAACAGACTCATTACATATAATCAAGACATGCTATGTAGCCCCATAAAACACTTGTGAGTAGACTGGAGTTCTAGTGGCAACAGTGTAGCTAGCTAACTCCTTGCCTTTTGAAATGTTGCTCTGTGTTGTAGTTCTCATGATGTGAGGTCCATATGGTAAGAAAGAATTATTTATAGTCCTGACTCAACATCTTTCACTTTTTAATGTCTTTGTATTATCTGTAGTTTCTCTGTTAACATTACATACTTATTTGTATTTCCTGTATGGATGTTGAATGAGATACTTATACTCATAAAATAAGTTTGCATAAGGATCTAAAAGATTTTCATTTTGTTATTTATTTTGTTTGTTTTAATCAGTAGGAAAATGTTTTCCAAGCCAAATCTGTTAGTTTGTCAATTAAGCTTCTAGACTAGCAATACAAAGTAATGCTTCTGTTCTGTTTAGCAGTAGAAATCATTGCCAAACAACCTCAGGTTCACACATGGAATACTGTGCTACTCCCGTTATCAACACACCACTGAAAAATAATGACTAGGGTTCACATTATAACTCTGAATCATTTTATTTACTCCTAACTGCAACTCAATTGGGAAAGGTCTTCTTATCACAGCCATTTTACAGATGACTAAACTGAGTTTGAGAAATTACTTGTCTGAAATCACAAATCCAGTAGGTAACAAAGACAAATTTTGAACATATTACTGATTCCCATGTCCTATCTCTTAGACACCATTCTCCGTTACTGCCATTTATCATCCACGTTTGTCAACCATGTTTTTCTCTAAGGCATGTTTCCCTGGGCCTGCACAACCCACCTGCCTCTCTCCTGGGTAAGCCCATCATGCCCTCCATATTTTGACTCCCCCAGCTTCATTCACCCTCCCATCTCCCCTGGCCATCTCTCCTCCTAGCCTGGGTCCTGTCCCATTCCTTATCTTGGCACCACAAACAAGGGGGGAGCCACCACTACTTCCTGATTCTTTGCATCCAGACCAACCCAGTTCCTTCTCATGGACCCCAGGAGCACTCTGGGCCTGGTCCCACCCTCACCTCCCTCTGCTTCCCTGAGCTGCACAACCCACCAGCCTCTATCCTGGACACCAGGGCTGACCTCTAGGCTTCCTGATCCTCTGCATCCAGACCAACCCAGTTCCTCCCTGCAGTCCCCAGAGCCTTTGAGGCCTCTTCCCGCCCCCATCTCCCTTTGTATCTCTGGGTGGTATGGCCACCAGCTGCCTGAGACCAGCATCTTTCCTGGGCCCTGCTCCCAGGCCACTCCAACCCCCAACTTCCTAAGGACATCTTTCCTGGAGGGATGCAGACCTTAGGAGAAAGTCTGAGAGCAGCTGATCCTCATCTGACTTGGGCCTCTGTGGGAACTCCTGAAGACAAAAGCAATCTGGCCACTCCAATATAAAATCAA
>NW_008343660.1:759482-759716 GCF_000622305.1 Nannospalax galili | reverse complement strand
AAATAGTAACATGAAAAAAAAAATAACATATCCCCACCAAATACCAATAGTCCTCTAGAGGAGTACAATGAGAACCTCCTAGAGATAATGCAGGACATGGAACTCAAAAGAACAATTATAAATATGATAAAAGAATTCAGTGAATTTAAAGAACACACACACAAAAAAACAAAGAACTGAAGCCTGAAGGAAGATAGGGATAAACTTCTGAATGAATTCAGAAAAGAGCTAGAA
>NW_008343660.1:758233-759071 GCF_000622305.1 Nannospalax galili | reverse complement strand
TACAACTGACTGATCAATGCAAACTATGAAAGCCAGAAGAGCCTGGACCAAGGTATTTCCATTTCTACATGACAATAGATGCAAGCCCAGAATAATTTACTCAGCAAAAATGTCCATTATAGTTGAAGAGGAAAGAAAACTCTTCCATGACATATATATGCTGAAAGAATTCATGTCCACAAAACCAGCCCCTCAGAGAGTTCTGGAAGCAATACAAAGAGCTGAAGAAAGGGATCACTATACCCAAGGGGTTGAAGAAATAAATCCAATGAAGGTATAACTGTGGAAACGTATAGCTATATTGAGAATGCAAACAAAAATAAAAATGACAGGATTCAATACACATCTTTCATTAATAACTTTAAATATTAACGGACTGAACTCCCCAGTCAAAAGACACAGACTAGGCAAATGGATTAAGAAACAAAACCCACCTGTTTGCTGTCTGCAAGAAACTCACTTCACTTTCAAGGATAGGCACTATCTTAAGGTGAAAGGATGGAAAAAAAAATATACCAAGTGCATGGTACTAATAAAAAGCAGGTGTTGCAATTCTAACATCTGACAAAATAGACTTTAAAACTAATCAGAAGAGATAAAGAGGGTCACTTCATTCTGATCAAAGGAACAATAAACCAAGAAGATATTACAATCATGAGCATGTATTCACCAAACTCTGGTGCATCCAACTTCATAAAAACAACACTACAGGACTTAAGATCCAAATTAATACAAACTCATTAATAGTAGGAACTTCAATACTCCACTGTCTCCATTAGATAGGTCAACAGGGCAGAGAGTTAACAGAGAGACATCTGAATTAAACAATACCATATAT
>NW_008343660.1:757905-758124 GCF_000622305.1 Nannospalax galili | reverse complement strand
GCAATAAAGCTTACAATCAACACTGGAAGAAGCCCTAATCACCACATGAACACATGGAGATTAAACAACACACTCCTGAATGATGGCTGGGTCAAAAGAGAAATTAAGAAATAAAAGTATTCCTGAAAGTAAATGAAAAGGACAATACAACACAACAAAACCTCTGGGACAGTGAAAGCAGTCCTTAGAGGGAAGTTTATAGCTCTAAGTGCCTGCATT
>NW_008343660.1:755439-756836 GCF_000622305.1 Nannospalax galili | reverse complement strand
CACTATCTCCACTTCTCTTTAACATAGTGCTTGAAACTCTGCAAGAGCAATAAGATAAGAGTACAAAATTAATGGAGTAATGATTGGAAAAGAAGAGATCAAATTATCCCCTTTTGCAGATGATATGATATTATATCTAAGAGACACCAAAAACTCCACCAGGAAACCCTAGAAATTATTAACACATTAAGTAAAGTGACAGGTTATAAAATTAACCTACAAAAGTCTGTAGCCTTTCTATATACCAAGACAAGCAATCAGAGAAAGAGTACATGGAAACACTTCCCTTCACAATAGGTGCAAAAATATATATATCTTGGGAATAAACCTGTCCAAATACATTAAAGAGCTCTACAATGAAAATTTTAAATCTTTAAAAAAAAAAAAAAGAGATTGAGGAGGATATCAGAAGATGGAAGGACCTCCCATGCTCATGGACTGGAAGAATTAATATTGTAAAAATGACCATCCTATCAAAAGCCATTTATAGATTCAATGCAATGCCAATCAAAATCCCCATAACATTTTTCACAGAATTGGAAAAAACCATCCTAAGATTCATATAGAAACACAAAAGAACTCAGATAGCCAAAGCAACCCTGAGCATTAAGAGCAATGCTGGGGGAATTACTATACCAGATTTTAAGCTGTATTACAGAGCTATAATCATAAAAAACAACATGGTAATGGCACAAAAATAGACCCATAGATCAATGGAACAAAATTGAAGACCCAAATATGAGTAAATGCAATTTCAACCACCTGATATTTGACAAAGGGGCCAAGAACATTCACTGGAGGAAAGACAGCATGTTCAGCAAATGGTGCTGGCAAAAATGGATCTCCACCTGTAGAAGAATGAAACTAAACCCCTATCTTTCACCTTGCACAAAAGTCAATTCCAAATGGATCAAAGACCTCAATGTAAAGCCTGTAATTTTGAAATTATTAGAAGAAAACGTTGTCAAAAACCTATGAGATATAGGTATAGGAAAGGATTTTCTAAACCAGACACAATTGCTCAGGAAATAAGGTCAAGAATCAACAAATGGGGCCTCATTACACTAAAAAGCTAAAAAGCTTCTGTACATCAAAGTAGGCAACCAGGGAAGTGAGGAGAAAACCCACAGAATGGGAGAAAATCTTCACCAGCGACAAATCTGATAGACGTTTAACATCCAGAATATATAACAAACTCAAAAAACAGAGAATCAAGACAGGAAGTAACCCAATTAAAAGATGGGCTAAGGAGCTGAACAGAGAGTTCTCAAAATAAGAAATAAAGAATGATAAGAAGCATCTTAAAAGGTGTCAACATCATTAGTAATTAGAGAAATGCAAATTAAAACCACTTTAAGATTTCATCTTACCCCAGTCAGACTGGCTAAGATCAAGAG
>NW_008343660.1:738573-754721 GCF_000622305.1 Nannospalax galili | reverse complement strand
TTTTAAAAACCAGAGGGAACCATATTAGTCCAACAACCTACTGACAAACTATACATACCAGTTCAAGAAATGTCTAGGCAAGGTTTATCTGAGAACAATTGGTCTTTTCCCAAGATTTAGATACATGGCACACAGTAATCAAAAGTATCAGACAGGTATAACTAACCTTGGATGTTTAACAGACATACTTTGAGGCCTAAACTAATTTGGTCAGAGGGACATAAAGGGCAGCTTTTACTCCTTGCCCTCCTAGGTCAACTAGTTCCAGGGGACTATGAGCATCTATCTCTCCAAATGTTCTGTAATTGTGGTGGGTCACCTATCCTCTTGATCAAGGAGGCCATGGAGACTCCACAAGATGGACTTGAACCAGTGCCCAGTCTACAAAGAGGGTCAACCTAAAGGAATCATTTTCTCCATGCTTCTAAGTGAAGCCAGCCATGGTCGAACAGGACCTTTGACTTATCTTCACATAGATGGAACTGGTAAAAGAAAGGAGCCAGGGGCTCCTCCCAAGCCCATGTGACCCCTGAGGAACAGATCCTTAAACAACCCTAAGAGTAAAAATGAATCGGTTTATCTGGGCCAACTGTACGGCCTTAAACACCCTAAAGGAAAGTATAACCAAAGATTAAAGGGGCCAATATAATTTTTAAGTGTCCATATGTATAGCTAAAGGCTACATAACAAGCAATAATGCCAGACAGGAGAAAACTTCGTGTGAGTTGTTGGCCAGGGTAGCCAAAGGGACTCCCAGATAGTAACCCAGCATAGAACTGGGAAAATGACCAGCAGACCTCAATCTTATCTAAAGGAATATTGACAACTGATTGCTGCTAGATGAGGAACAGCTGACCTTCCTAAAACAAAGACCTCTAGATAGGCTGACTGCATTCATCAGATGGACAAGGAGTGGGGAACAGCTGGGGGTGCTGACATCACAGCGACTAGATTCACCAGCTGGACAAGGAGTGGGGAATGGCTGGGGGTGCCAACATCACAGCAGACAGTAGCAGGGATATCAGAGTATAAGGGCTCTAGTGAGGGGAGGGAGGCTATGGGAGGGTGCCATATGGGAGGTGGGTGTGCAGTTGAATAAGATTGAATAAGATTGTTAAAAAAATGAATTATATTTGAGGAGGAAGCATAAAAATTTACATCATGCTAACTAGTAAAGGTGATAAACATTACCAATGAAATCTACCTGATGACTTTACAGACATACACAGGTGCCAAGGATCCAAGTACAACCGGTTATGACTAGTAATAATCAGATACATACAGATTAGAGATGCATGCGCCAACATCTCAGTGTTACTAGCAAAAACAACGAGTCTTTCTATAAGAAACAGTGTATTTTAAAATGAAATGGAGATATTTTGGGGAGGTTGAAGACTTGTTCAATTTTTTTTCTTGTGGGGCTTATACTAAGTTCAATATTGTATAACTGTATTAATTCAACAGCAAACCTAAAAATTTTATAGCCAATTTTGAAAGAAATGTATCTTTGCTCTGGAAACTGTTATTATGTTAAAGCTGTGATGAAATGTTTCTTCTAAAAAACAAAAAATAAAAAATAAAAAAAAGAATCTCTGTAACCACAGTTATCCTGTCGTGAACCATTGTCAACCCTTAACAGTGCCCTTTAGCCATACTCTGTTACATCATCTGTAAAATTGCAGGGATGGGCAGGGTCCCGAATTCTTGTTTTCTGTGCTATACTTGCTGTTGAGTCACTTCTGTAGATGATGGAGGGATGGAACCAGTGCACTTTGGATCAGATGCTTTGCTCCCATGGCCCAGGCTAGACATTTAATCCTTTTGAGTTCCAGCTAGCACATCTATCTCAGGGAGGGACTCGAGCTGCCTTCCCTCTTCCTGACCAAGCTTGTGCTGATGGCTGAACATGAGATTGCTCTAGCAAAGGGCTGTATGAGTAATGGTGAGATATTCACATGCTTCTCTAGCTTTTCAACGTGATTTTCCTCTGTAGTTTTATGGCAGTTCATTGCCACATTTCTTAAGCTGGCTCTCAGCACTGCCTAGTAACCCCATTCACCTGCCACAGCTCTTGACCTTTCCATTCTTCAAAGCAGCTATTTCACATCTCTTCACACCGTCCATACCCCGATTTTGACTTGGTGACCATGCTTCATGCTTCACCAAGAAAACTGAATCAACCTAAAGGTCTCCCTGATCCTGTCATACCCCTGACCCTGCCCAGCGTCCCTCTGTTCAAACACCAAACACCTTCCAGCTGTGAGCTCCCCCGACCTCTCAGGGAATTTATTTCTCTGCGTCTCCCTTCTCTTCATCCATTTCACTTAGGCTACCAGAGAGTGAGAGCTTGTGTCTAGACACAGAAAGGAAAAAGGAAAGCCGGTTGACTCCACATTCCGGCACAGCCACTTCTCATCTCCACTCCACCGCAGAGGCTGAAGTAGCTGGTTACTGCGGCCTCACCTCACATTCTCTCCATATCCCTCACTGCGGTGTCCTGCCTCATTGCTCTTGCTGTGATAGGCTCTGCTCTTGGAAACTTGACTCAGCGGAGTCGGCCACCCCTCTCACAAATTCTCCTCTTGCCCTCTCCTGGCGCTGTCCCGCGGCTCTTGCCCAGTCCTTTACCACATTTGCTTCATTCTCCTGATTTCTGGGGTCCACACCTTCGCCTGTTCTGTTTGCATTCATTCTCTAGTCTCATTTTGGGGTTGCAACTTGCAGTCATTGTCATACCTGTCTCTCACTCTCCTCTGCATCAACTTTTTGGACTCTTTGGCACATGGATGTTAAACAAGCATGACAAAATTACAGATAATTGACACTCATGATTTTCCCTCCCAATGTTTCTCCACAAGTCTTTTCTGTCTCAGTACTATAGAAGTGAAATGAGGGGATTCCCTCCCCACCCCCAATGCACATATAGCAAAGACAGGCTAGCAAGAAAAAATATAAAAATTTATTTGATCATTGTTTTGTATGACACAAAAGCTTCAGCCTGAAGACCCAAAGATTCAGGACAAATTAGCTATTCTGTGCTTAGCTTCAGTGAAGCTTGGAGAGTCATGTCAAAATATGATTACACACAAAAGTGTATGATCCAACAGCAATAGACTGCAGTAGAGAGAACCCAATGAGGCTGTATGTTCAGGTTCCTCTGGCCTCTCTGCGTAGCCTTCCATCCTTCTGGGTATGGAGCTG
This sequence comes from Nannospalax galili, assembly GCF_000622305.1. Taxonomy (NCBI): domain Eukaryota; kingdom Metazoa; phylum Chordata; class Mammalia; order Rodentia; family Spalacidae; genus Nannospalax; species Nannospalax galili. Next base: position 751,520 of record NW_008343660.1, on the reverse strand, counting down.
GACCCTTTCTGAAATGAGGGTATTATGGTCTATAATCAAACAAGGTAGGTTAAAGAATTCCTTTATTACCAACTCTTATACAAAAAGGGGAAGTTAGAATGTTTTTTTGAGATTTATGGCCAGCTTTGGGATAAAAGTTTCTAGATTCTATGATCTGGCTTGGAGAAGAGAAATTCATTTCTATGGTTTGCCTTGGAGAAGAGTGAGGGGCAAGAGAGGAGGGGTGAGGAGAAAGTCGGAGGAAAAATTCATTTCTGAGGCTATCACTTTGAACTTCAACAGTACTGTCATGGCACCAGCAGCTGGTACCACGTAGTGGTGCCAATCGCCCTTGATACTTTCTTTTTTCTATCTTTACATCCAAACTCTATCTCACTTCTAAATCACGAGCTGCACCTGTCTGCTTCTCTTGCTCACCTGCCTTGGTGCAAGCCATTGCGACCTGCTGTATGGACTCCTTCCACGGCTGCCTAGTGCTCTCCTTGCTTCACTTTTGATTCCTTACCATTCTGTTTTTAACATGATAAATGAGAAAAAAGAAAAACTCTTCTTTACGGTTGATTTCCAAATAGTAACTATGGAAAGAATGATAGATTTAAAAATCCATCAATGGGCACTAAAGCTAGTAAAATAAAGATTTAATGAGCAACAGGATATTTACACAGTCTCAAAGAAAGTCTCCACAAATTACATATTCAGTATAAAGCAAAACAAAAAAAATCACCTTACAAAAGAGAGATTTGAGGACACTGCCTTAACCAGTTGATCACAGCTGACATCATCATATGACAAAACCAATCACGTGCTTAAGACACCACACCCGGAGATGGATCCAGCAGTCCTGTGACTTTGCTGCCAAAATCACAGTTGGAACCCAGTTATGAGTGAAAAATCAGACAAGCCAAAATGCAGGGGAATTCTACAAAATCTGTGTCCCCTAAGAAAACTCCATCAAGACCAGGAAAGACAAAGAAAAGGCAAAGGATCATTCTAGACTGAAACAGACTAGAAGATTGGACGTGGGGCCTGAAAAACAGTAGCTATAAGGTCATTGTGGGAGATCTGATGAGACTTCAGTGTGGACCATAGAGTAGAAAACAACAATAGTTAGAGTAATGTACACGTATATTCAATTTCTTGATTTTATTATCGAATTAGAAGTAAATAAAAATGCTATTGCTGTTGAAAACTGTGTGCTTGAAGTATTTAGTGTTGAATACTTTGCTTAACACTATTTTCAAATGGTTTGAGAAAAAGAGCATGTATATATTTATGCATATGTGTATGTGTATGTGAATACATAAGGAGGTAAAGGAAACCAAAATAGGACCAAAATAAACAATTGGTAACCCAGAATCTTCTTTCATTGTTCTCACAACTTTTTTGGAAGTTGTACAAAAATCACTTTACAATTAAAAAAAAAGTTCTAAAATACTGTGCTCACCTGCTTCTGTCATTTATCTGCTTTGTCTTTCCAACAGCTTCCCACTACATGTGCAGCAAACTCCTCAGCCTGTCATGGCCTATGTGATCCACACTGCCTGCTGCTCTGGCCTTTCTGCCTTCCTCTTACTGGTCCTGTTTGCTCCCGGTGTTTTCTGTTGTTGAAAAATACTGCACATTCACTCTAGGAACCAAAGGTGGGTTACCTACCTGAAATGTTCCTTCCTTCACCCAGCCCAGCACACTTGTTCTTCCTTGACATTCAGCTATTAGCTCAATGCTCTCCTCCTCCTTCCCTGGACCACTGCCTACTCCCACATCCCTCCTCCTTCTCCTCCTCCTTCTATGCAGAGCATGTATCACTGTTTTACTTTCTATCTATTTGTTTAACTTATGTCCTTCCTTGACTTTAAGCCCATGACAGTGGGTCTTTTGTCACAGATACAGCTATAACCTCTCCTGCAACAGCACCAGCCCTTAATAGATCCTCAGTAAGTATTTGCTGGATAAAGTGATGTCATATACTTTTAATGCTGTGAATTATTTCCACAGTAAATCTCTAGTGTTGGAGACAGCCTCCTTCTCCAGTCATGTTACACAGTCCTACATAACTGCAAGGTCTTCAGTCCTGAAGATCATTCAGGCTAAATTCAAAACAATAGATATTTTGTTTCGGTTCCTTTTTTCCAGGGCGCCAAAGCTCATTAAGGCTCTTCTCCATTCCAACCCTTGGGGACCAAGGCAATTATTAAGAAGACTGTGGGCATTGTGGGCTGCTAAACTTCTCGGAATGAGACTGCATCTTACGAACAGCAGGGCACCAGTAAGCAGCTGTTATTTTGATTCCAGTGTTTTGAAACACTGACAGAATATCCGAGTATGGCAATTCCTGAGAGCCACACCATAGCAATGGCCATCATAAGCTGGGGACAGGGAGGGGAGTTCAATCTGCTGTCATCTCCCAACCCCAAGAGTGGTCTCAGATAGGCCATTTGAGTTCTCTGTGGCAATGGCCTGCCTTTGAATTTAGAAGTGGCTCTTTCAACTTTGTGAATGAAGCATGGGGCTTACAGAATCAGAAACCTGGTACCCTTCCCACTGGTAACCTCATTTCACAATTTCCTGTATCACATTTGAGAGCAGTGGAGAAACTCTATGAACTATGTGCTGTGAAACGGACACTTGATCAGATCCATAAAATGTACACATTTCATCTCCTACAGGAGGGCCTATCAATGAAATGGCCTTTCAAATCACCCCCCACCCCGTGCCTCCTCCTGTTAACCTACATGGAGGGAGCTAACTTCTCTAGATAGAGCTGTAGAACGTGTGCTGAGGTAGACACAAGTCTGTCCTAGAATCCTAAGAGCTTGGTCCTGCTTGCCACTGCTTCACAGGAATAGTAAGTGATACTGCTCAGAGCCACTGCTGGATGGAGGTAATCACACCATTAATGTAAGGCAAGGTTTTCTGTGGCCTGCGGGAAGGAAGGTTCGAGGCATAAGGAAGATAAATGCATGTGGCCATCTGCACACTCATATCTATGCAGGTAGGAAAAGGGCTGAGAGAGTCCAGGTGAGAGGGCACTTCTGTTTTCCTCGGCCATGAGCAGATCCCCATCTGCACAGTGCTGACGTCCACAGCCTCTGCTATGCGGAACGAGTGTGACTAGCAGCCTCCAGCTCCCATGTGTACCAGAAGCGATTACAGATGAAACAAACCCACATGGAACAATGTGTGGAAATGGACTTGCAGTGTGGCCGTGTCTTGCTCTCTGTAATTACCGGCTAGGTAGCCTTGAGCACTTTCATTACCATCCTTAGCCTCAACTTATACTCATCTAGAAAATTGAAGTAATAATAATACTGCCCCCCGTGGCTAATGTAATGGTAAAATGTGCATAAAAATCTTCAGGAGCATGCGTAGCAATGGGTAAGACTTTGATAACTGAGTGAACACATTAAGTGTCATTACTACTTCCATTTAATCACTGAACACCCAAATAAGCTCAATTACACCCCGCTGCTTTGATACAAGGCAAACCCATGTAGCTTGCACAGCTCTACGCAACCTGGTCCCAACCTAGTCCTCAGACTTCATCCCTCATTGTTCTTTCTTACCTACCTTAGTTGAACCAGGCCAAACATTTTTCTGACCCTGAAATAGGCCAAGTTCACTGCCATTTTAGGGCCTTTCCACATATGAAAAGAGAGAAAACAGACCTGCAAACCATGTTCATCCATTCAGCAATAAGCATTGTAATGAATAAAATGAAGCCTGAATTCAATACAGGCCACAAAAGAACATATTCATGAAAGGAAATAAACATGCTCAGCATCACCCACTGTAGAGACCAGCCTAAATGGGAAATCAGTTTTATAATGTTAGAATAATGCTTAGGATCTTTTAGATAGAAAGAAAACTGCATTTAAAGACCTACCTGGTAAGCCCTATTTTGCCAGTGAGAAGCTTGATTTAAAGAGGTTGGTCTTTCTGGAAGTAGGTGGTAAAGCTGAGCCTTGAAGCCAGACCTAATCCAAGAGCTCTTCTCTTATTTAATTTTGTCCAGCTCCAGAGCCCAATGCCTGGTGGGATAATACACACTAAAGCAAAGTTAAAACGATATTGCTGTGCCAGGAAGGTTAAATGTATTGTTCTAGAACACAATTAGAATTTACAAGATTCTTAATTCAAATCCTCACACTGTTAAGGAGTACTGATAGTGGTAGCAAAACTGCCAATAGTAATGATTGAGATCACATAATAGTTTTATTAATATCACATGCATATATTAAGAGCCACATATTATTTTCATGATTACCTAAAAAAATAAATAAGTTCAGACCAACCACATGGTGATCATAGCTAAACCTCAGCAGAAGATCATTCTCCCCTCACACACAGTAACAGTCCAGGCAGAACACTGTCCTACATACATGCTGAGTGATAGTCCCACAGCACAGACCACTGTCCCCACACAGTAGGTTACCATGTACCAGACAGACAACTATCCCTCCCTGACAATTAGTAACAGCACACCAAGTGGACCACTGTACTCTCCAAACATAGCATGAGTAACAGTCCACTAGGCAGAATAGTTTCCTACGCCCTCTCCCCACAATGAATAACAGTCCACCAGGCTGACTACTGTCCTTATCACACACAGACATAACAGTCCACTAGGCAGAATAGTTTCCTACGCCCTCTCCCCACAATGAGTAACAGTCCACCAGGCTGACTACTGTCCTTATCACACACAGACAATAACAGTCCACTAGGCAGAACTTTCCTTCCTCAACAACAGTGACACAAAATTTGTATTTGCCTTAAAAGACACTAAAAATCAGAGTGACTTTGGACACATATAATCACATCAAAGACTTTCCTGGCAAAATGTTACTTTCAGAACAGAAGATCAGATGACGTTTCCACTTTCTGTTCCTTTTATCCAATTGCTGTGCAAAGGGGCTAAATGTGTCAAGGTCACTGTGATTGGGGAACATTCTTCTTACCTGATCTGTGAAGAAAACAAGAAAATAAGTGTGAAGGTTTAGGAATGGGGGAGACAGGTGATATTTCTGTCAGCTGAGGTCAAGTATAGATGATGTTATATCCTACATAAACCCCAAGCTGTCTCACTAAAATGAAAAGCAGAGTGTTCCTTGAACTGCTTCCTCTCATCCTGGTTGACTTTTCCACTCCTCTCACTTAAATTTGCTTTCATCACTCACCAAAAGGGATAAGAAAAATTAACACAGCCACTGATAATTCAGAAAGGAAATTTTTGAAAAGCTCCATTTATCTTTCTTCAGGGATGTTGAGTCTGTAATAAAGTTTAAGACATAAAAGTATACATTGAGAGAAATATTAAACTAGACCAACTCACCAGTTGGGTAGTCATTGCTTCCCAGAAAATTAGGTGAATAATTTAAAAAATACAGAAATATTTCCCCTAGCTGCTTGCTTCCTGATTTCTCTTCCCTCTTTTGTATTTAATTTCTTCAAAGCATCTTCTATGAAGCAAGTACTTATTGTAGACTCTTAGCTCCTGTCCTGAAATAACTGGTCAGATTAAAGGCATTCTTGTTTGTCTTTCTCTTCCTAGCCCATTTTTCAAGAGTCCACTGAGCATCTCAGATTTGTTCTATTAATGTACAGCAATGAGAATTTGCTTTCAAATTATTTAATTCTATCATCTAAAATGAAAAATATTCTCCACTAAATGTTTTCAAATGACCACTTATCTGTAGTTTGCAATAAAACATAAAATATAAAATCAAGCAAAATAAGTTTTATGGGAAGAAAACCCATGTTTTTAAACTTTTTTTTTCTGTCTTTTTGAAGCAGGGTCTCCCTGTAGCCCCAGCTGTCCTGGAACTCACTATGTAGACCAGGATGGCCTTGAACTCACAGAGATCTGCCTGCCTCTGCCTCCTGAGTGCTGGGACTACAGGTGTGCGCCACCACGCCCAGCTTTTTTTTTGGCTTGCCTCCCAAGTGCTGGGACTACAGGCGTGCGCCACCACGCCCAGCTTTTTTTTTAACTTTAAAAAAAAAACTTTATTGAGAATGTCATACATGCACTCACTATGTAGACCAGGCTGGCCTCTAACTCACAGAGATCAGCCTGCCTCTGCCTCTGGAGTGCTGGGTTTAAAGGCGTGTGCCACCACCCCTGGCAGAGAAGGACTTTTTTCAACACCGATAATAAGAAATATTGATAATGGCCAGGCGTGGTGGCGCACGCCTTTAAACCCAGCACTCCAGAGGCAGATCTCTTTGCATTTGAGGCCAACCAACACCTCCCATATCACCCCATCACTTTTTTCTGACAACTTCATGTACTCTCTTTCTTTCTTTCTTTTCTCTCTCTTTCTTTCTTTCTTTTTTAAATGGGGCTTTTTGCTGCTCTAACATTCTCCTCTCTGAAGAGGTAACCCTAAAATCCTTTAAGGGATTAGATAAGAGCTCCCAAATACCTGGTTTACATAGCTCCAAGCTTGAATCTGCCAACACTCCCATGATTCCACTGTGTGCCAGCCAGGCCAAGGCCACAGGCCCACACAGCAGGGGCAGGATTTGACAGGCCCCAAGCCATCTCTAAGCCTGGTGATAATGGCTTCTCTCCTGCTCCCTGGGGGCTGAGATGTCCCTGTTCCCACCTTACCATCTGAACAACTTTGCAATCAGAAGGTTCTGAGGTCCAATGCCTACAGTAACCTGCTGGTTGCCATCTTCTTCTCTGAGATGAGGCTTGAGTAGTGACCACCCCACATTCCTCACTGCCGTCTGGCTGTGACAAATTGCCTATAGGGAATCGGGACACAGACCCCTCTGGCTTCTTCCATGCTAAATAGGATTGCAGGGTGAAGCAATTGGGGTACCCCTTCAGTGGGTCTGTCTAAAAGAATCCCAAATTTCATAACTGTTCTCTGTAGGGAGAAAGGAAAGTCTTTGGCTGGTGAATAGGGGATGTGAAGGAGAAGTAAAGGCAAGAGTAATTGGCATTACAAGTTCTAGACAGGGAACCAGAAAAAAGTCAGAACAGGGAAAGTTTCAAATGTTCATATCAGAGTCCACTGGAACATGTGCCAGCAGAGTGCCTGGTTCATGGTGGAAAGCCTGCTCACGTGGCATCGGATGTGGACACTAGGAAGTCTGAGGATGAATGCCACCTGCCTGGCACAGCACTGATTACAAGTTCTAGACAGGGAACCAGAAAAAAGTCAGAACAGGGAAAGTTTCAAATGTTCATATCAGAGTCCACTGGAACTTCTTGACAAGGGCTTCTGAAAGCATCCCTCTATTGGGTTTCTCCTCATATTTCCTTTGTCTGCCAAAAAGTGATGGTCTCAGGATTTGTTCTCAGGCACTTTGATAGCTGTTGGAGTGCCTAGAATCAGTGTCAGCTCCCACACAAAGGCTTCTAGATAGGGAAGTAAACAAATTTAGCCATCATTTTAGAACAATAGTGGGTTGTCTCCCTTAGCTACAGGTGGACACTACAGTATTGCAGACCAAGATTTGAAGTCTTACATCTGAACAGTACTTTCTGCTTAGAAAAAAAATCATCAATGAGAAAGAACTGTCTAAATAACATTTTATATGGACTTAAGCCTAATGTGTGGGAAGTGTAATCCCTTGAACTCTTAAAGAAATATACTGATCACTTTAATCTTTGGTTATACTTTCCTTTTGGGTGTTTAAGACCATACAGTTGGCCCAAATCAATTTATTTTTACTCTTCAGGTTGTAGATACAGCTTGGGCAAAAAACAAACGTTCTCAGATAAACCTTTATTAGACATATATTTTGTTCCTTGAACTAGTTGACTAAACTATGACCTTAGAAATTTTAAGGTTATGTGTACATTATTTTTGTCTCGTCCTTTATATATCATAGCAAACTACACAGACCCATTTATTAATAGTAGTTAATTCTTTCTCTTTTTCTTTTATTCTTTTGCTGTTGTTTTGGAGACAGGGTCTCCCTGTAGCCCCAGCTGACCTGGAACTCACTATGTAGACCAGGCTGGCCTCGATCCACCAGCCTCTGCCTCCTGAGTGCTGCTCGATAGTAGTTAATTCTACTTCTAACTCCGGTGGAATATCTTTGCTTCTCTGTCTGTTCTGTCTGCACAGGCTGGATCACAGCTCTGAATGACTAAGGAAACAGACTTAGGTGTTATTTTAGTAACTACACTAACCCAACAATGGCATTTACAGCATTTACAAGGAACCCTCCACATGGAGGAGCTCAATCAATGGTAGCTCGCCTGCTGTGGAAACCAGCAGCAGATGTTATATTTCCCATGAGCCTCTGATAAACACAGCACCAAGGGACCAAACAGAGGCTTTAAAAAAAAAAAAAAAGCAGCTGACATAAAACTTACTGTTTCCAGCACTAACTTCTCACTGACCTAGCATTAAGGAATGGTTAGAAATTGTGCAGGGAAGTTGGCTAGCGACAAATTGTGCTCTTTGGGACTGACATAAGTTTTCCACTTGCTTTTAAGCCCTCCTAATGCCAAGCAATACCTCAAAGCATTCTATGCAGTGTCCTCTGATCTTAAAGGAGTCTGCCTTGAAGATCTTTATTTTTCCAAATAAAGCTGGGGTCAGAGGCCTGTGACCATATAATGCTAAGCTCTGAAAGAGCTTGTCAGATGTTTAAGGATAGAAGCTTTTTGGACAAGAGATCTTATATGGCTCAGACTGGCCTCTAACTCCCTATGTAGTTGAGACCTGAGGATGATCTGCACATACCCACATCTGGCAGTTTTGTTTGGTCTTGTTGCAGTGGTGGGGATGGAGCCTGCTAGAACCCAGAGCAGACACTGCTCAGGTTACATACATCTGCAACTGTGTCTCTCCTTACTCTGCTGATTCTGTGTGGGGGCCACAAGCTACCAGACTTCATGCTATGAGGGGCAACCAGGGACACACACCTCCCATCCCTGCTACCCCAACATCCTGAAGGATACAAAGGACCTTCCTCTGTTCCTACTGCCCAGGAATCAGAGACAGCCTAACCAAGTGTTACAGTAGCTATAAAGGCAGGTTAAGAGAAAACTCCTCCTACTTAAGAGAAAAGAATCTCTGGCCTGGGTGGAGACTAACATTCCAGATAGCCATGTCAATCATCTGGCCCAGGAACCACCCCTAGAAAGGTGGGTTCATCATAATCCATGCTAAAGAGATAAGCAGAATAATTAGTGCTTTAATGAGATGATGTACTTTTCCTTCCCCAAATCCCCGCCCCTAGGGCAGTAGCTTACCAGGCCTAGCCACGGAGCTTCATAAGTCTGCCTGCTTTTCTAAATTCTTCAGAACAGCCTAACCTCAGATCACATTGCCTTAAGCCAGCAGAGACTAAAGACTTCTTCTAATTTTTGCTCGATTTACCATTTGTGACACTGGTCACACTGCTGGGAGAAAATGAAAAGATGAAAAAGATGACTATCCTTCCTGTCCCTGCCCAGGATCAGATTAGCTAATCAGGCTAGATAATAGGTAAACTTTGATCTCAAAATTGTTAGACTTAAGGGGGCTGGAGAGATGGTTCAGCAGTTAAGAGCACTGACTGCTCTTGCAGAAGACCTGTGTTCAAATCCCAGCACCCACATGGCAGTTCCAGGGGATCTGACACCCTCTTCTGTCCTCCACGATAACTGCATGACACAGGTACACTTACACACATGCACGCAATACACCCATACACATAAAATAAAAAGCAAATGAAATTTTAAAAATTAAAAATTCTGCTCTCTCCGACCCACAGGCTTCTCTCTCTGGGGTAAGTCAATTGGGCCCTCTGTGCCTTGACTCCCCCAGCCTCACTCACCCTCCCATCTCCCCACCGGTCTCTCCTCCTAGCCTGGTCCTGTCCCATTCCTTGTCTTGATGCCCCAGACACCTGGGGAACCACCATTGCTGCCTAATCCTTTGTATCCAGAGCAACTCAGTTCCTTCTCAGGTCCCCAAGGGCACTCTGGGCTTGGCCAGGTCCTCACCTCCCTCTGCTTCCCTGGGCCTGCAGGACCCACAGGCCTCTCTCCAACCCACGGGCTTCTCTCTCCAGGGTAAGTTGATCTTGCCCTCCATGCATTGATTCCCCCGGCCTCACTCACCCTCCCATCACCCCCAAAGGTCTCTCCTCCTAGCCTGGGTCCTGTCCCATTCCTTGTCTTGGCACCCCAGACACCAGGGGAACCACCACTGCTTCCTGATCCTGTGCATCCAGACCAACTCAGTTCCTTCTCAGGTCCCCAGGGGCACTCTGGGCCTGGTCCCACCCTCACCTCCCTCTGCCTCACTGGGTCTGCACAACCTATCAACCTCTTTCCTGGACACCAGGGCTGACCCCTCGGCTTCCTGATCCTTTGCATCCAGACCAACCCAGTTCCTCCCTGCAGTCCCCAGAGCCCTTGAGGCCTCTTCCCGCCCCCATCTCCCTTTGTATCTCTGGGTGGCATGGCCACCACCTGCCTGAGACCAGCATCTTTCCTGGGCCCTGCTCCCAGGCCACTCCAACCCCCAAATTCCTAAGGACAACATCTTTCTTGGAGGGATGCTTGTCCCTGGCTATCCAAGCCCTCAAATTCCTGAGTCAAACATCTTTCCTGGAGGAATCCAGACCTTAGGAGAAACCCTGAGAGCACCTGATCCTCATTTGACTTGGCCCTCTATGGGAACTCCTGAGCAGCAAGATTAAAACAATTTGGCCCCTCCAATATAAAACCAAAAGAGAGAACTTGTCGCTTAGACCAACCAGCTTATCATGTCCAACAAATAAACCACAAAGCCACATGAAGTTTACAAAAAGAAGCAGAAGCAGACCTAAACTCAACAGAGGAAGGCTTGAATCTCATACAAGAACCAGAATCCACAAAAGAAATTCACATGTCAAAATCACAGAGAAAAAATAATAACAGGAAAAACAAAATAACATATCCCACCAAATATCGATAGTCCTCTACAGGAGTACAATGAGAACCCCCTAGAGATAATGCAGGACATGGAACTCAAAAGAACAATTATAAACATGATAAAAGAATTCAGTGAATTTAAAGAACACACACAAAAAAATCAACTGAAGCAAAATAGGGATAAACTTCTGAATGAATTCAGAAAAGAGCTAGAAATATTGAAGACTACTTGGGCTGAAATGAAGGAGGAAGTGAAATACTCAGTAAGCCAATTAGAAATGACAGGAGAAAGCTTCACCAATAGGATGAATGAAATGGAAAACAGAATATCAAGACTGGAAGACAAAGTGGATGAACTAGACCACTCAAAGATTATGAAAAATTTAAGAAAGCACAAGAATGGAATATGCAGGAACTGTGTGACACCATAAAAAGACCAGACTTATGAATTATTGCCTATAGTATTTTCACTAGTATTTTCTCTATGCCTTGTTCTATGATCTTCCATGAGTTCCTAGGTCCATGGGATCTGATGCCCTTTTCTGACCTCCCAAATACCCCCCACATATGTGACATATATACACAGACACAGACACACACATACGCATAAATAAAGAGAAAATTCTGAAAGCTGCAAAAGAGAAACAACAAGTCACATATAAAGGAAAACCCATTAGGATCACAGCTGACTTTTCAATGCAAACTATGAAAGCCAGAAGAGCCTGGATCAAAGTATTCCCAGTGTTAAATGACCACAGATGCCAACCCAGATTACTATATCTAGCCAAAATGTCAATTATAGTTGAAGGGGAAAGAAAAATCTTCCATGACCTAAAAGGATGAAGGAATTCATGTCCACAAAACGAGCCTTCCAGAGAGTTCTGGAAGCAATACAAAGAGCTGAAGAAAGAAATGACTATACACAAGGGGTTGTGGAAAGAAATTCAATGAAGGTATAAGTGTGGAAGAGTACAGATATATCATGAATGTAAACAAAAATAAATATGACAGGATTCAATACTCATCTTTCATTAATAGCTTTAAATATCAATGGAATGAACTCCCCAGTCAAAAGACACAGACTAAGTGAATGGATTAAGAAACAAAATCCATCTTTTTGTTGTCTCCAAGAAACCCATCTCACCTTCAAGGACAGGAACTACCTTAAGGTGAAAGGGTAGAAAAGATTATTTCAAGCAAATGGCACTAAGAAATAAGCAGGTGTTGCAATTCTAATATCAGACAAAATAGACTCCAAACTAAAACTAATCAGAAGAGATAAAGAGGGTCACTTCATTCTGATCAAAGGTCACAGTTCATCAGGGAGCCCAAGGTAGGAACTCAGGGCAGGAACCTGGAGGCAGGAGCTGGAGCACAGGCCATGGAGGAACACTGCTTACTGGCTTGCTCCCCTGGCCCCTGCTCAGCCTGCTTTCTTATGCATCATAGGCCCACCTGCCCAGGAGTGGCACCACCCACAGTGGGCTGGGCCCTCCCACATCACTCAACAATCAAGAAGATGCCCCACAGACAGGGCCACAGGCCAGTCCAATGGAGGCAATTCCCCAACTGAGGCTCCCTCAACCCAGGTGAGTCAAGTTGACACTAAAGCTATCCAGCACACCCAACAATACTACAGAAACTTTATATCGCTAGCCTCCTACCGAAAGACTCAAAAATATTCGGAAATATTTATGTACATGCTGACAATAAAGGTTCATGTGAACAAATATTTAAGGGAACAAAAAGCCCAGAAGTAACAGGGTTAGATTGGATGACAAAAGAGAATGCTTCTTCTACTAGATCTTCCATAAGCATGCGTGAACAGTGAAAGATATTTGCATGCTAATTGTACAGGAATGGACATCAGGACATCTATCCCAAGGGATCTTCTAAGGAAAATATGGACTCGGAAGGCTGTCTACAGAGTCATAGAGGGTACTTACTCTTCTAGTGTGTAATTTTGGTTACCAAGTGATAGCAAGAATCCAAAGGGAAATTATTAAAATCAGCTGTTCAGCAGCTATTCTTAAATATATAATCAGATGTAACTTGCACAGAATAAAATGCACATACT
>NW_008343660.1:738264-738544 GCF_000622305.1 Nannospalax galili | reverse complement strand
CCCCTGGGACACGCTGAAAACTGTCTTTAGAGGGAAGTTTATAGCTCTAAGTGCCTACATCAAAAAATCAGAAAGAACACAAATAAATGTCTTGTACCTCAAGACACTTGAAAAGCAACAGCAAATGAAACCCAAACCCAGCAGACAAGAAGAAATAACAAAAATCAGGGCAGAAATTAATGAAACTGAAACAAAGAAAACAATACAAAGAATCAATGAATCCAAGAGCTGGTTCTTTGAAAAGATAAACAAGATTGACAGACTTCTAGTCCAGTTAACA
>NW_008343660.1:735634-738157 GCF_000622305.1 Nannospalax galili | reverse complement strand
CCTCCATTTCTTTTTGAAAACCTAAGAGAAATGGATACCTAAATGCACAGGAACTACCAAAACTAAACAAAGAAGAGATTAACAGCTTAAACAGACCCATAACACAAAAAGAAATTGAAACAGTAATACAGAACCTCCCGACTAAAAAAAGCCCAGGACCAGATGGAGTTACAGCAGAATTCTATCAGACATTTAAAGAAGATCTACATCCAATACTACTTAATTTATTCAAAAAGATAGAAATGGCGGGAGAATGTCAAAATTCCTTCTATGAAGCCAGCATCACTCTAATACCAAAGCCAGGTAAAGACACAACCAAAAAAGAAAACTGTAGACCCATATCCTTAATGAACACAGATGCAAAAATTCTCAGCCAAATACTTTCAAACCGCATACAGACACACATCAAAAACATCATCCATCATGATCAAGTTGACTTTCTCCCAGAGATGCAGGGATGGTTCAATATACGTAAGTCAATAAACATCATAAATCATATAAATGGGCTCAAAGACAAGAACCACATGGTCATCTCAATAGATGCAGAGAAGGCCTTTGACAAAATTCAACATGTACTTATGTTCAAAGTCTTAGAGAGAATTGGACTGGAGGGAGCATACCTCAACATAATTAAAGCCATACATAACAAACCCACAGCCAACATCATTCTAAATGGAGAAAAACTGGAAGCATTCCTATTGAAATCAGGAGCCAGACAAGGCTGTCCACTATCCCCACTTCTCTTTAACATGGTGCTTGAAACTCTTGCAAGAGCAATAAGATAAGAGTAGGAAACTAATGGAGTAATGATTGGAAAAGAAGAGATCAAATTGTCCCCCTTTGCAGATGATATGATATTATATCTAAGAGATGCCAAAAATTCCACTGATAATATATCTAAGGGACGCCAAAAATTCCACGCTCAAACTCCTAGAAATTATTAACACATTCAGTAAAGTGTCAGGTTACAAAATTAACCTACAAAAGTCTATAGCCTTTCTATATACCAATGACAAGCAGTCAGAGAAAGAGCACAGGGAAACCCTCCCATTCACAATAGCCACAACAAAATACCTTGGAATAAACCTGACCAAAGACATTAAAGAGGTCTACAAGGAAAATTTTAACTCTTTAAAGAAAGAAATTGAGGAAGACATCAGAAGATGGAAGGACCTCCCATGCTCATGGATTGGAAGAATTAATATTGTGAAAATGACCATCTTACCAAGAGTCATATATAGATTCAATGCAATGCCAATCAAAATCCCCATGACATTTTTCACAGAATTTGAAAAAAACTATCCTAAGATTCATATGGAAGCACCAAAGACCTCAGATAGCCAAAACAACCCTGAGCACTAAGAGCAATGCTGGGGAGATTACTATACCAGATTTTAAGTTGTATTACAGAGCTATAGCCATAAAAACAACATGGTAATGGCACAAAAATAAACCCATAGATCAATGGAACAAAATTGAAGACCCAAATATGAGTAAATGCAATTTCAACCACATGATATTTGACAAAGGGGCCAAGAATATTCACTGGAGGAAATACAGCATGTTCATCAAATGGTATTGTCAAAACTGGATCTCCACCTGTAGAAGAATGAAACTAAACCCCTATCTTTCACCTTGCACAAAAGTCAATTCCAAATGGATCAAAGACCTCAATGTAAAGCCTGTAACTCTGAAACTGTTAGAATAAAACATTGGGAAAAACCTACAAGATATAGGTGTAGGAAAGGATTTTCTAAACCAAACATCAATTGCTCAGGAAACAAGGACAAGAATTAATAAATGAGACCTCATTAAAGTAAAAAGTTTCTGTATATCAAAGGAGGCGACCAGCGAAGTGATCATAAAACTCACAGAATGGGAGAAAATCTTTACCAGAGACACACCTGACAGAGGTTTAATATCCACAATATATAACGAACTCAGAAAACAGAGAATCAAGACAAGAAGTAACCCAATTAAAAGATGGGTTAAGGAGTTGAACAGAGATTTATCTATATGACACACAGTAATTAAAAGTACCAGACTGGTGGAACTAACCTTCTTAGATGTTTAACAGATATACTTTGAGGCCTAAACTAATTTGGTCAGTGGGACATAAAAGACAGCTTTTGGTCCTAGCCCTCCTAGGTCAACTAGTTCCAGGGGCCTATTAGCATCTCTCAAAATGTCTTGTAATGGTGGTGGGTCGCTTGTCCTCTTGATCAAGGAGGCTGAGGAGACCCCACCAGATGGACTTGAACCAGTGTCCAGTCTATAAAGTGTAGGGTCAACACAGAGGAATCACTCCCTCCATGCTTCCAAGCAAAGCCAACCATGGTTGAGCAGGACCTTTGACTTATCTTCACATAGGCAGAACTGGTAAAAGAGAGGAGCCAGGGGCTCCTCCCAAGTCCATGTGACCCCTGAGGAATAGATCCTCAGTTGACCTTAAGAGCAAAAATAAATTGGTTTATCTGGGCCAACTCTATGGCCTTAAACATCCGAAAGAAAAGTATAACCAAA
>NW_008343660.1:735078-735591 GCF_000622305.1 Nannospalax galili | reverse complement strand
CCAGCATAGAACTGGGAAAATGAACAGCAGACTCCAATCTTATCCAAAGGAATATTGACAACTGATTACTGCTAGATGAGGAACAGCTGAACCTCCTAAACAAAAACCTCTAGATAGGCTGACTAGATTCACCAGAAGGGCAAGTAGTGGGGATTGGCTGGGGGTGCCAACAACACAACAGACAGTAGCAGGGATATCAGAGTATAAGGGCTCTAGTGAGGGGTGGGAGGTGATGGGAGGGTGCCATCTGGGAAGTGGATATATAGTCAAATAAGATGCTTTGGGATGTTCTGTGTGATTTACACACACACACACACACACACACACACAAAAGAATGTATTATATTTGCAGAGAAAGCATAAAAATTTATAGCATGTTAATTAGTAGAGGTGATAAACATTACCATTGAAATCTACCCAATGACTTTATATCCATAAACATGTGCCAAGGATCCAAGTGCAACTTACCTTGACTAGTGATTATCAGACAGATTAGAGACACATGCACCAACA
>NW_008343660.1:730672-734978 GCF_000622305.1 Nannospalax galili | reverse complement strand
GAAATGGCGATCTTTTGTAAAGGTTAAAAACTCATTCAATTTTATCACTTACAGGGCTTATACTGAGTTCAATATTGTATAACTGTAGTAACTCAACTGTGAACTTAGAAACTTGGACTCACTTGTGAAAGAGATGTTTTCCTTCTTGTCATGTTCCTGGTTTCAATGTGTTTCCCCCAAAATCTTGTGTTGAAAATTTAATGCCCAAATTTGTATGTTAATAATATTCGAAGGTGGGCCTTTGAGAGCTGACTATGATTATATGACGCCATGAGAGTGGAGACATTAGTGACTTTGTAAGGAGAGTCAAAGACTGGGACTAGTCTATATACTACCCAACTGTCACTAGTAATAATCAGATATATAGAGATTAGAAACGCATGTGCAGACCCCTTAATGTCAATTGCATTGAAAATGAATTTTTTCTATATGAAACTGTGTATTTTAATCATGAAATGGAGTTCTTTTTAAAGGTTAAAACATCATTTAATTTATGTCTTATAGGGTTTATACTGAGTACAATATTGTATAACTGTAATAATTCAACTGTAAACCTAAAAATTTACAGTCAAATTTGAAAGAGATGCATCCTACCTCAGGAATAGCTCAGAAAATTGTTATTGAATATGTCAATACTGTTGTCATGAAATGCTTCTTCTAAGTATGTGGTTATTAAATAAAAAATTAACTGGGGAAAAAAATTAAAAATTCTTAGACTTAGGTAACCATATCTCTCAATGGAACTTCCCATATCAGAGCCTTCTTCTATCTTAGAAACTGCATTCCTCTCTGCCAGTCATATGCTGCTTTCCAAGTCCCGTCACTGAAATTCTACCACTGTCTGGAGTACAGCTGCCTCTCCTCTGTGGAGATAGCGTCTGCTACCATCCTAGGCGGATGCTCTGCTCTGACCAGACAGCAGTCCCAGCTTCTCCTCAGTGGTGACACTCAGGAGCTCCTTCTTTGTCTTCTCACTCTGCTCATGGCTACTGCTTGAGAGCTTCTCTGTAAAATCTCTCCATTTCTTTCTGCTCCGCACTCCTTTTCCCAGTCTGGTGCTAACACTTGCTACATGACCACTCTGCTCAATTCAGGAGCACATCCGTATCCATCTCCATCCAGGGCTGCGTGCTGGAGGAGCCAGCCTCTGCTTCTGTTCACAAGAATCTGCCATGCTTTCACCTGCAGCTTCTCCTCCCACTGAGACTGTTGGCTTTCTGGGTTTTGTTTTGATTTGTTTAGTTTTATTTTATGTGTTGGAGTGTTTTGCCTGCATGTATACGAGTGCACCACATGTGTGCAATGCCCAACAGAGGACAGAAGAGGGCATGGGAACTTTCTGGAACCACAGTTAAGGATGGCTGTTAGTTTCCATGTGGGTGCTGAGAACGAAACCTGGATCCTCTGCAAGACCAGCCAGTGCTCTTAACCACTGAGCCATCTCTCCAGCCCCCTTTGCTGTTGTTCTTGAAACAGGGTAGCTCTCTCTAAGGGCCTGGAATTCTCTATGTAAATCAGGCTGGCCTCCAATTCATAGAGATCTGCCTGTCTCTGCCTCCCAAGTGCTGAAATTAAAGGTATATGCCACCACACTTGGCCTCCAACCAGACATTTTGGTTGAAGCAATTACCAATTTCTCAGCACCTGTGAAATGGTGAATCTACTGCTCCCTCACTGCTGACTGTTGGCCAAAATGCAAGTAGGTTTTACCCCCATGAGTTTGAGAGTAGGACACACAAAGAGGTCCCTTGTTCCTTTGAGTCTACATGACTCACCCCTGAGTTCCATTTCTAAAAAGCTAATCCATGATAAGACTCCCAACTTGCTTCTCCAGTCCGCAAAAATGCCTTCAGCCGCACACCTGTTTCCCTTCCCTTCCCCACCCTTAGGAGCTCCACGTCTGAAACACAGAGCTCAGAGCCACCCAGTCTTCCACTGAACTCCTCTGTCCTGCCGAGACAAACTCCCCCACACACTCCTTTAAAACTTCAAAGGGAAGATTCAAAACCCTTCACTCTGTCCTTTGTCCTTCTCAGTGGATAATTGTAATCATGTTACATGTTATTTCTGTGTGCTGTCATTTTGTTTGTGTGCCGCAGCTATTTGTGTTCATAAATGCTACACAAATGTAAATCATTTTTGTATTCATTCTGTGTCCTAAAGAAAAACCTAGATAAGAAGACTTCATAGAGTCTGCTACTTCCTTTCCAATTATTTTTAAGGTGTGTGCATGTATATGGATGGGAATGTATGTCGATAGAAACATTTTAAGGTGATTTAATTGTTAAAAGCTACAAATGATTGTAAGAGTCAAGGGAGGAGGTGCATGACCATGTGGGCACAGACTCTCACAGGCTCCTGGGACCTGCTCATATGAACTTGCAGCCGTGGTATCAGCATTGCAGGAGCGGTATCAGCATTGCAGCCGTGGTATCAGCATTGCAGCCGCGGTATCAGCATTGCAGCCGTGGTATCAGCATTGCAGGAGCGGTATCAGCATTGCAGGAGCGGTATCAGCATTGCAGGAGCGGTATCAGCATTGCAGGAGCGGTATCAGCATTGCAGGAGCGGTATCAGCATTGCAGGAGCGGTATCAGCATTGCAGGAGCGGTATCAGCATTGCAGGAGCGGTATCAGCATTGCAGGAGCGGTATCAGCATTGCAGGAGCGGTATCAGCATTGCAGGAGCGGTATCAGCATTGCAGGAGCGGTATCAGCATTGCAGGAGCGGTATCAGCATTGCAGGAGCGGTATCAGCATTGCAGGAGCGGTATCAGCATTGCAGGAGCGGTATCAGCATTGCAGGAGCGGTATCAGCATTGCAGGAGCGGTATCAGCATTGCAGGAGCGGTATCAGCATTGCAGGAGCGGTATCAGCATTGCAGGAGCGGTATCAGCATTGCAGGAGCGGTATCAGCATTGCAGGAGCGGTATCAGCATTGCAGGAGCGGTATCAGCATTGCAGGAGCGGTATCAGCATTGCAGGAGCGGTATCAGCATTGCAGGAGCGGTATCAGCATTGCAGGAGCGGTATCAGCATTGCAGGAGCGGTATCAGCATTGCAGGAGCGGTATCAGCATTGCAGGAGCGGTATCAGCATTGCAGGAGCGGTATCAGCATTGCAGGAGCGGTATCAGCATTGCAGGAGCGGTATCAGCATTGCAGGAGCGGTATCAGCATTGCAGGAGCGGTATCAGCATTGCAGGAGCGGTATCAGCATTGCAGGAGCGGTATCAGCATTGCAGGAGCGGTATCAGCATTGCAGGAGCGGTATCAGCATTGCAGGAGCGGTATCAGCATTGCAGGAGCGGTATCAGCATTGCAGGAGCGGTATCAGCATTGCAGGAGCGGTATCAGCATTGCAGGAGCGGTATCAGCATTGCAGGAGCGGTATCAGCATTGCAGGAGCGGTATCAGCATTGCAGGAGCAGTATGAGCATTGCAGCCGTGGTATCAGCATTGCAGCAGCGGTATCAGCATTGCAGGAGCGGTATCAGCATTGCAGGAGCAGCAGCCGTGGTATCAGCATTGCAGCCGTGGTATCAGCATTGCAGCCGTGGTATCAGCATTGCAGCCGTGGTATCAGCATTGCAGCCGTGGTATCAGCATTGCAGCCGTGGTATCAGCATTGCAGCCGTGGTATCAGCATTGCAGCCGTGGTATCAGCATTGCAGCCGTGGTATCAGCATTGCAGCCGTGGTATCAGCATTGCAGCAGCGGTATCAGCATTGCAGCCGTGGTATCAGCATTGCAGCCGTGGTATCAGCATTGCAGCCGTGGTATCAGCATTGCAGCAGCGGTATCAGCATTGCAGCCGTGGTATCAGCATGCACAAGGCCCTTGAAAATGAAAGCAGGTAAAAAAATCCAGTACAGAACTGGGAAATGGGCAACAGGCCCCAGTTTTAGCTGAAGGACTATTGGTAGCTGCTTAGTGCTGGTTGAGGGAATGCTGATCTCTTTAAGGGAGTGTCCCCAGATCCGCTGACTAGACCCCAGTGGATGACCTTGACTGAGAGACATCTGGGTATAGTAATATGACTACTAATTTGACTCCATAGGCCTCCACATATATGGCAGAATGCATGAAATCTGGTGGGGTGGACTATGGGGGAGTTCTGGATAGTGGTATAAAAATTATTAAGATGTTTTGTATGAAATACACAGAAATTCAATAAAGAATATGCATAGACATAAATTCTCTTTTACAGTGTATTTCAAATGATTACATGTTCTGCCTGAATTTCTGACTTATATATTTGGGATATGCCGTACCTTTTTTGTATTCAAATACAATTTATTAACTC
>NW_008343660.1:729953-730144 GCF_000622305.1 Nannospalax galili | reverse complement strand
TTATTTAAAATATAATTGTTTTCAAGATTTTATAAATAAGACATAAAAAGCCATTAAATTTAAAAGAGAGATATAAAGGTTACAGATATAAAGTATATATAATTGGTATTTTTAAAGTTTAAAGAAACAGAATGTTTATAAGTTAAAAAGATTTTCTCTGGAAAATTTATAAAAGAAGGTTATAACAAGTT
>NW_008343660.1:725979-729694 GCF_000622305.1 Nannospalax galili | reverse complement strand
ATTACATAGTGATCATAAACATTTTGCTGACAAATACTAAGTTTATTTATAAATTTGTAAGAAATTTCATTGTGCCTATGATCTTCAGTCCTCCAGATTGATAATGAAATAAACAACTGCTGCTAATAAATTTTAATTTTCACAGTACCAGATGACTTCATTAATTGGAAGAAGGCTTCTTCTAGCCTGAAAGGAAAGGACTGTTGTTTAATATTTCTCAAATTGTGTTATATTTGAAAGATATTTAAATTTTTCTGAGTTAGTCTGCAATAATAAAACTATACCAATCTTGATTTTACAGAGACTACAGGTAATGAAGATAGGGTACAGGGTTCTCCTGGTATAACTTTTTACTAGACCCCTTACTTTACTTGAATCAAGTTTTCATGCTTAAAAAGATTCTCTTAACTTTGAATCTTTTGATATGCACATTTCAATTGGAAATTCCACAGGAATCTGGAAACTAGAAAGGTTCCTTGGGGGTTCACTGGAGGGGAGCTAGACTACAGTGTATTATAAAGGGAGAAAGAGGAATAATGGCATAGGAAGAGTTAAGTGGGGTCACAAATGGGTAGGCAGGGCAGAGGAGGGTATACGAGGGCATATAACTAACATTAAAGGCTTTTTGAAAAAGTCATATGGGAAACTATTACTGTTGAAGTTTCTTAAAATATATACACATACTATATATATATATATATATATATATATATATATATATATATATATGTGTGTGTGTAAAAAGAGTTTAAATGGAGTTATCCTGTAACAGGGGATGATGCCCCTATGAGGCACCACAGGCTATCAAATAAAAAGCCCAATTCCCTCTTTTGGAGTTGTTGGCCAGGAGTAGCCCATAGACCCTCAAACAATACTGGTTATTGCCATTGCTCTTGGTTACCTGCCATAACTTGATTGTAAGACCCTATTGCTGAAGACACTGCATACATGAGTCAGAACAAACATGGAGAAATCAAGCTGGTACTGACCTCGGTCCTTTATCTCTACCAGATAGCTTTCATAGTGCTGGAAAGTGCTATGCATGCTAACAGAAGAGAAAAGAATTATTACCCTTGCCCTGCTGTGAACCCTACTGGTTACAACAGCTGGCCTGGCAAAACATGCCCACTTGTACAATAGTGGTACAAATGTTATGGGAGTAACCAATCATTTGTGTGAATTTAAGGCCTGCTTCACAAGATGGAGCCCATCCCTGCCATTGTTCTACACATACTAAACCCAGTTGTCTCATGATGCTGTCTTACAGATTGCTGTTTCTCTTCATGGTGCTTTCTCATCCATTCCAAGCTTTCCACTTCTTTCTTTGATTCATTTTTTCCTGTATTCCAAAGCCAATACTATTATTTCACCAAAGTTGAAGTATTGCACTATTGCCTTAGTATATCTCCCTTCAACAATCTCTTTCTATATCAAATTTAGTCTATACCCCATCTTTATGTTATTTTCCTAAATCTTCATGGCATCCTCATTCTCTCTAGGTAGGAATAAGCAATGGCTTCCTGTTGCCCACTCTTCAGTCCTGCCCTCACACACCATTCCTCATGACTCATTTTGAAATCAGCCATCCTCCAATATTCTGTAAGGACATTTTCTGTTGTAGGCTTGTTATGTTAATATTCTGAGTGACATCTGCTGGTGGAAAGAAACCCAAATTACCTGAAAGGGCCCGAGTTGGGACTTCGAGCAGGGGAAAAGCAGCAGTTCGTTGGGCTTACAGTTCACCAGATACACTTGCTCTGAATGTGATCCAACAGTGACAATACCTACCTCTCAGATGGGAAATAGGAATCCAGTAGGGTGTTCCCTGGGAGCAGTTTGGAAACTGATCCTTCTATTAGCTAGGGTGGAGACTATCCTAGAGAGGCCTCTAGCTCCTTGCCTACAAGGTCCAGGGAAGACAGGCTTGATTCAGCTTGACTGCCAACCTAAAATCATAGAGGTAGATGCAGGACACCACCTTCACAGAGTGAGTGAAAGCATTTCAGAAGCAAAGTGGGTGCCAGGAGCTCTGAAAGCTGTCTCTGACATTGTGTCTGATCCCTGTGACCTTCTCTGAGCTCTCTTCACATTCTATGGCTATCTATATCAGCACAAGTAAGACGTTTCCTCACCTGTCTCTGCCACTCTGAAAGCTTGTTGCACAAAATCTGATATGTACAGCAGCTCAATAAAGGAGTCAAACAGTGAGAAGGAAAAGCCAGGATATGCGAACCATGTGGTAACTGAGAGGCTGTCCTTAGGAGCTGAGTCTGACACATACCTCCTCCACAGAGCTCATCCCTGAGCCATGCACAAGGTACGGACTTGCTGAGAGAATCCATGATTGGCACAGTAATGTCATTTTCCACCTTCTAGTATCCTTTTCATTTCTTTCTCAGATTAAATGTGAAAGTACAACACTCTGTTAGAGTTGATTTTCAAAACTAAATGTTAAAGTTGTACCATGTATCAAGGCCTTAATTAAAATATTTAAAATTTTTGTTCTTTGTTAATTCATACATGTATATAATGTACTTTGATCATATCTGCTCCCATTCTCTCTCTCTCTCTCTCTCTCTCTCTCTCTCTCTCTCTTTTATCTTTTTTTGAGACAGGGTCTCCTTGTAGCCCCAGCTGGCCTGGAACTCACTATGTAGACCTGCCTCAGCCTCCTGAGTGCTGGGATTAAAGTCGTGCACCACCACACCCAGCCCATTACTCTCTCCATTACTCTCTCTTATTACCCTCCTACTCCCTCTGAACCCTTTCCTCCCAAGTCTCTCTCCTGCTTTCATGTACTTTTTTTATGATTCACTGAGTTAATTCGGGCTGCTTACATGAGCTTGGGTGTGGGCTTATTTACTGAAACATCAGCAACTTACAGGTAACTACACAACTGAAGAAGAAAGACTCCTCCATACCCCGCCCCACACACACAGTCATCATCTGCCAATAGCTCCTCAGCTAGGGCTTGGGCCTCAAGAGCCCCTCCCCCTCATGATGGACTGTTTATGAACTCTGTTGTGAGGTAAGCACAGCTGCTGTGAGTCCATGAGTGCAACAGCCACATTGTGTCCTGAAAGCAGCATTCCACAGCAACTCCTCCCCATCTTGCAGCTCTTATAGTCTTTCTTCTGCTTTTTCTACAGCGTTCCCTGAGCCTTGAAAGGGGTAATACAGGTATTTCATTTAGGGATCAGCACCCAACAGTCACTTATTTCCAAAACTTTCACCAGTTAAGAGTCTCTGCATTAACTCTGCCCACTGCAAAAAAGAAGCTTCTCTGCCCAAGGCTGAGAGCTGCCCTGGCCTATGGGGAGAAACATAAGTACATAGAAGGCGGTTTGACAGCATTTTCACTTAGTGAATCAACACTAGTTGTTCTCCGTAGGGCTTATGATCTTCTCAGCCATGGACTTTTAACCAGGCTTTCAGTATCAGGCATGAATACTCTCCTGTGAAGTGGGCCTCAGATCCAATCAGAAAGAGGGTACCCCCCAGACAATCATGTGTTAGGGTCCGTGACTCGGTGGGTCTCTTCTGGAGAACAAATGCACGAGTATGGAGATGCAAAGATCAAGCAGAGTTTTATTAAACCAGCTAGCTGGGGCCGACTGTCCTTCCAGGACACGCAGGTCTGGTTAGAGCAATCGACCCTGAGGCAATTTTAGGTAAAGATTATATAGGCTCCCACAACCATTACACAAAAGCCCAC
>NW_008343660.1:689030-725799 GCF_000622305.1 Nannospalax galili | reverse complement strand
GAGGGGTGGTATGTGCTTGGCACGACCCTTCCCTGTTATCTTGTGTAAGCAGACATGTCTACGTGACATGACACAGATCAGACAGGCTGTAGCACTTGCCCCTATCTCTGGATGCCTGTGTCTCCAGTTGAGTTAATTGGTACAAGCAGTAAATTTAAATAAGTAAATTCAAGCAGTAAATTCAGACAAGCAGTATATTCAAACAAGCAGTAAATTCCTCTTTCCCTAACACATGCCACTGTTGCATCATACGATCTTGATTTTAAAACCTTATATATGTAGTATTAAAGTCTACATATGTCATTCTTATCTCTATCTTTCAAGTTTGTGAAATTTAAAAACAATGCATTTCATAATGCCTATTATTCTTAATTTAAAAGGAAATAATTCTTCAAACATTATTTCAATTTTTTCACTACAATAATTTTCATTTCTGTATCACTATAATTATAAGAAACAAAAAGTAGTGAGATTGAGCTGCTGACTCTGCTTACATAATGATCTTTTCATAAGAAGATAGACAATAATAGTTATCGCCTAGCTTTTATGTTTGTCAGGTGAGGTGTTGTGTGTGTACATGCATGTGTGTGTTATATGTTGTATGCAGATGAACACACCTGTGTGTGTACACATGGAGACCAAAGGTCGACATCAAGTGTCTATCTCCTGCCACTCCCCATCTTATTTTTTGAGAGAGGGTCTCTCACTGAACTTAGATCTCATCACTCGGCAGGCCAGTGAGCCCTGGCTTCACCTCCCAGTGCTGGGGTTACAGGTACCCACTGCTACAGTGACTTTTTACATGGATGCTTGAGATTTGAATGCAGGTCCTGCCAGGCCACATTTTAAAATTAAACAGTTATCCTTGTCTAAAACCTTGTGGTGATACTGTAATGAATGATCATCAACACAAATTTCTTATATGCTTTAGAATGAAGAGGCACTCAAATTTTAATAGCACAAGTCCTTTAACTATAAATAAAGTCCCAATTGTCTTAACAAAAAGATTCTACCAATGAAATATGAAGCTTAAGTACAGCTGTCTTGGCGTGGATATAGATGTTTTAATATGTCATGTCTTGACATGGATATAGACATATTTAATACATCATGTTCTGATGCAGAAGACTTAGGAGCATTTGCAAGGTTATAGGTGACTTGGTTTCCAGACAGAGCTGTGGAACTGCACAGCGTCTCTCCAGCTAAATGCTGGGCAGACCAAAGAGAGGCTTTCAGTTGTCTGTTTCCTGAGAAGGGTTCTCTATGGTGCATGCGTACTTTAATTCAGAGCGCAGCTAATCAGCCAGTTGGGGAAATCTGGCCCCAGAGTTTGACTTCAAACACAGAAATAAAGAGCGTTCCTAATTCTGGTTTCCACTTTGGCCCTAACTAGCTCCTATTGTGCTCCATATGGCAGGACATATGTTACTTGCTGCACACATTTATGATGTCTGAAAATAATGTTTTCCTGAGTGAGCAGTCATTAGGGATGAGGCAGCATTTTCTGAGCAAAGCCCAGAGTGGAGTTGGTGGTGAACCTGAGAGGTAGAGTCCAGGTACAGTGCCAGCCAGAGTACATCTCAAATCCAAGGATCACTCACAGGTCTAGATAGGAGGGCAGCAGATCATTCTCAGCCCCTCCAACTGCCACCCAGGCCTCTCCGTGGGTTCACAGATACCTTCGTGAAAGGACAGTATGCTTCATAATAATAAAACAATTTTGAAATGTGCTATTTTCATGGCTGAATGTTTGGTGATCTCCTTTCCATTTTTCAGAAGTCACTTTTAGGTCATGGAGGTTTTCATCTGCATTGTGGCTGAAGACACAGTAAGTTTTGCTCATGACTTGTTCATGTCATTCTGTAAAATTCAAGAAGAGGAATTAATTGGTGAGGCGTCTAAGGCCATACAGTAGGGGAAATCAGAAGATATTTGAGGAGCTTTGAGTTGTGGAAGGGTAGAGGCAGAGAGTAAGCTGCTGATGAAACCCAAGAAAGCTGAACTGACAGTGTAGGCTGAGCTCCTAGGCTGAATGAGGCACCCCACAACAGGGCAAGGCCAGGAGAGCCTCTGTCTGGAATTCCTGACTTGGGGTCTGCACAGGCTACATGCAGCCACTCACCCTCAAAAAGGGTTTTAATGATGGCAACGTAGACAAAACCCTTGCTTTCATGCAGCCAACCTTCAAAACCTGAGTTTCAAATGCAATCCCAGGTCAGCAGCATTGCCTTCATCTGCCACTTCATTCAAAATGCCCAGGTCTTGACACCTAAAGAAACACAGTCTGCATTTAACAAGCTCTGCATGCCTGGTCCCCGTGGATGGGCTCATATGCATATTTAAGTTTGAGGAGTCTGGCCCAGAGGGAGAAATGACAAGCAAGTAAATAAATGCACAATAAAAGATCAAGTAGAAATTTTTAAAATTGACACAGAATGAAGACAATAAAGAAGACAGCAGTAATCCAAGAGGATGGAGCCATTTCAGATGGAACAGGTTGAGGGAGATAGCTGAGGAGGGACCTGAGCCAACTGCAGCTCTAAGAGCCCACGCACAGCTAAAGCAGCATTGCCCATTAGAAAATGGGAGAAATGAATCAGCACCTGTAGAGCTAAAGGAACTCAGGTGGAGTGGAATGGAGAGGACTCGCTGTGAAGGGACAGGGAGAGTAAAGGAATGTTGATGTGGGGAGAAGAGAGGTCAGTCAACTACCTAAACCTGCTTCGGGATAAGAATTTGCCTGAATTTCAGGAAAGACTCTGTTCTACACTTTAGAGCAGCGTTGGGACTGTGGAGGACTATGGGGTCATTTGAAGTTGGATTCGATGCATTTTGCACTAATCGTAACCCTTGGGAGTGAGAGCCCTGTCTTCTCTTCTCTCAAGTGTCACCAACTGAATACCTCTCCTCCACTTTGGTTTTTCCAACATGCCCTATGTTCTCCTTCCTTATTTTCTTACTCTTCATCTAGAACATTAACCGTAGGAAGCAGCACAAGCTGGTGCAGTTGAAGCTATTGTGACTGGCATTTGTGTTTGCTGCTGTTTGCCATCAATACTCAAGGCTCAGGCTTACACACACTCCACTCTATTCAAGTCTCACCACACCCTATGCAGCCAGCACATTTTTAACCCTATATTTTACAAAACTGAAGAGAAAACGTGCAAAGAATTAGCTGGAGCTGTATGAAAGTGCCCTATGAGCACCTAAAAATGTTCATGCACAGGCCGTGTCATGTGGCTTAACTTGACTGTGTGCCCACGATAAACTTCCCAAATGCGGATGCAAATGCAAATGCAACCACCAGACTCCAAGACCTGGGTTCCAGGGCAAACCTATTTGCAGAGGAAGGTGCCTACTGGGAAGCCATGGCCTTACGTCTCATTATAGTACTCATACAGGCAACGGAGAGCAAGGAGAGGGGCTGTATGAGCTGCAGCCAGATGGTCTTTCTAAAGATCTCACTCTTAAAATGAGCTCCTTGGAAAGGAATGAAATGCTAACAGTTGCTGCCACATAGATGAACCTTAGAGACCATGCTTAGTGAAATATCACAGACATGAAAGACAAATAGTATACTATTCCACATATAGGAGGAAGCACTAGTAAGTTCACAGAGATGGAAAGTACACTGGTTGTTATCAATGGCTGGGGAAGGACAGACTGAGAAAACAGTGCCTAAGGGCACTATCTTAATACCCTTTCTGTTTCTGTGATAAAAACCTGACCAAAACCAACCTAGGGAGGAAAAGATTTACTTCATCTTACTCTTTCAAGTGACAGTCCATTACTAAGGGAAGCCAGGGCAAGAACCTGGATGTAGGAACTGAAGAACAGACCACAGAGGAATGCTGCTTACTGACTTGCTCACCTTGCCTGTGCTTATCCTGCTTCCTTATCCAACCCAGGACCACCTGCCCAGGGATGGCACCACCCACAGTGGGCTGGGCCCTCCCATATCACTGGACAATCAAGAAAATGCCTCCCAGACATGCCCACAGGCCAGTCTGATAGAGAAAAGTCCCCAGTTGAGATTCTTTCATCCCAGGTATGTCAAATTGACAGCCAGATCTATCCAGCACAGGTAGGTACAAAGCTTCAGTTGCAGAACATGAAAAAGCTCTGGAGATTGGCAGTGTCAATGTTTGATCAACAATCTGAATGTACTTAATACCACTGAACTGCACACTTAAAAGTGGCTAAAGTGGGACTGGAGAGATGGCTCAGCATTTAAGAGCACTTGCTGTTCTTCTGGAAGACCAAATTCTGTTCCCAGCACCCATGTCAGGCAGCTTATAAGTGCCTGCAGCTTTAACTCTAGAGGACCTCATGCTTTTCTCTGGCCTCCATAAGCACACATCCACACACACACAAAGACATATACATGCATACACATAATTTTTAAGTGGTTAAAGTGGCAAGTTTTATATGGTATATACATCACAACAGTGAAAAGAGGGGAAAAAAGGACTTTGCTTCAATTCAGACTTGTTCAATTACCAGCTTTGTTGAATACTTCAATATTGAAAAACAAAGTCTATTATTTCAGGTCTATGCATGAAATGTACATACATATACTAAAACATTTGCACGTTACATGCAATTAGTAACAATGCTGAGGATAGTGTGTTCGTTACTTTTTGTGTAGTTAGGACAAAAACTGACAGAAGCAACTAAGAGAAGGAGGGACCAGTTTGGGTTCATACTTTAAGAGCATGGTCATGGCAGCAGGAGCTTGAGGGGGTTGGTCACATTGCATCTGCATCCAGAAAGTAGAGAAAGATGAATGCCAGGGTTCAGTTTGCTTTGTCCTCTTTATTCAGTCCTGGACCCCAGCCCATGGAACAGTGCCACCCATGTTTAGGGTGAGTCTGCTCACCTCAGGTAACCCAGCCTAGAAACTTTGTCATAAGCATGCCCAGAGATTTGTCTCTATTCTAAATCCCAGCAAGTTGAGAATCAAGAGTAACTACCACAACTCCAACTCTTGCTATCTTGACATTCAAGTATCACTTTTAGTCCATAGCCTTCTACCCCTTGTCCCCCCAGGCTCATGGCCATTATGGAATGCAAAACGCATTCAATTCAACTTCAAAAGTCTCCATGGTCTTAAATAGTTTCAACACGGTTCAAAAGCATAACGCAGACTCTCTTTTGAAATTCAGACAACCTCTTAAAGAGGGCTTTTGTATAATCAAAAAAACAAGTTTTGGGGTTGGGAGGATGACTCAGAAGGTAAAATAACTTACAAGTATGAGGACGTGAGTTTGGATCCCCAGCACCCATGTAAATGTCAGGCAGGTGTGGCAGTCAACCTGTAGTTCCAGAACTTAGGAGACAGAGACAGGGCATCCCTGGTACAAGCTCACTAACGAGTAGAGTAGCCAAATCATGAGCTCTGGGTTCATATGCAAGACTTCTCTTCAATATATAAGGTAGAAATCATCAAGGAAGGTAACAGATGCCAATCTCTGACCTCCACATGCACATGTGCATACACACATCTGTACCCCTCACACCTACGTACTTACATGCATGCATGCATACCACACAAATATAAACAGGCAAAAAAAAGAAGCTACATGCAACATACAATGGCATAAGGTAAGTATTCATGTTCCAAAAGGGAAGAACAGAGGCAGAGTAAGGAAAGATGGGACCAAGGAAAATCAAAACCCAGCATGGAAAATATTTGATCCTGCAGCTCTGTGTCTGGGCATCATGATAGACTGTTTGGGACTCTAAAGGGCTTGAGTCGCTCCTTTATCTAGCTCTGCAACCTACAGCATGGAGCCTTTCTCTTGGGCTGGCTTCACTCCACACATACAGCTTTCCTTAGTGGGCATCCCTATGGTCCTGGCATCTCCAACATCTTGGGGTCTCCATTGCAATCTAGGCTTCACAGCCACACACAGTGATCTCTCAAGGCTTCCTTGCAGGGATTCTGGCCTTGCCACAAATTCTCCGTCACAGTGGATCTCTGGAGCCAGGGCATGAGACTCTATGACTTGCCAAACTTGCCATTTTTGATGCCTGCAAACTCAGGATCACATGGACAATGCTGCCAGGTTCTGTTGCCAGTGTAGGGTGAAGCTTGGGTGATTTGGACCACAGTTTCATCAGCCTTTGTCTGTTGACTTTGGGGAAACTCTTCCCTAGGCAGCTGCTTTTGAGCAGGGAACTTCTTCAGCAGTATTCTCAGTTGAGGCCATGTTCTTCCAAATGAATTTGCATTTTCACCAGTTGGAGCCTTTGGTGGGTGGGGCCTTTCCCTCTAGGCACACTTCCTGTTGTTCCAGTGTAGAGCACCA
Source organism: Nannospalax galili (assembly GCF_000622305.1). Classification (NCBI taxonomy): domain Eukaryota; kingdom Metazoa; phylum Chordata; class Mammalia; order Rodentia; family Spalacidae; genus Nannospalax; species Nannospalax galili. Next base: position 719,488 of record NW_008343660.1, on the reverse strand, counting down.
GGATTCTCTTTAATGTGCTAATTTCATAAACAATTACTTGCCTTGTCTTCAGCTTTAAATTCACTCTAACACTTTTTCCTTGCCAAACTAAACATTTTTCTTTTCTATTTATTATTTTTATTTTCCATGTATGAGTATATTGCCTGCATGTATGTAGGTGCACCTGTGTTGTGCAATGCCTGAAGAGGTCAGAAGAGGGCGTTGGATCCCCTGAAACTGGACTTATGGATGGTTGTTAGCTACTGTGTGGGTTCTGGGAACCAAACCCAGGTCCTCTGCAAGAGCAGCCAATGCTCTTAACCACTAACCCATTTCTCCAGGCCCCCAAACTACACATTTTCATATTCTTTTCCTCTTCCCAACCCCCCTTGTTCTTTCTCTGTCTCTTTTGTTCACTCTTGCTGTAGACCTGGAAAAGAGCAATGAGCTCTAACCATGACATAACCTGAATACTAACCTTTCTTAAAATTTCCTCCACCAAGCAAATTAGCCCATTACTGTTGAATTTAGGCACACTGAACTTCTCAGGACACAGGCACAATGCAGCCAGATTCTTTGCCAGAATATAACCCAAATAGCATTTAGCCCAGTTCCTAATAGAATCTTCGTTCCCCTCTGAAACCTCATGAGCTAGCTCTCAACCATCCATGTTTCTCTCAGCTCTTGTCTTCCAAACTTCGATCAGAATGGCTGTTAAGCTCTGTGCGCAGCACTCTAAGGCTTTTCTAGCCTGAAGTTTCAAACTTTTCCAATTTCTTCCCACAAGCCAGTTCTTAGACCATTGAAACTGGTCTAAGAACCACATGGTCAGTTTGACCACAGCAACAGCCCCACCTCCAGTACCAATTTTCTGTTTAGTTGCTTTGTATGTTGCTGGGACAACATATAGTACCTGATAAAAACAACTTAAGGAAGGAGGGAAGAATTTATTTTTCCTCACAGCTCAAGGGTACAATCCATCATGACAGGGAAATCATAGTGATAAGAACTTGAAGTGATTGGGCCACACTGTACCCACACAGGAAGCAGAAGGGGTGAATGCTGATGCTCAGGTACCTGCCTCCGTGCATGCTGATGCTCAGGTGCCTCCCTCCATGAATGCTGATGCTCAGGTACCTGCCTCCATGAATGCTGACGCTCAGGTGCCTCCCTCCGTGCATGCTGACGCTCAGGTGCCTCCCTCCATGAATGCTGATGCTCAGGTGCCTGCCTCCATGAATGCTGACGCTCAGGTGCCTGCCTCCATGAATGCTGATGCTCAGGTGCCTGCCTCCGTGAATGCTGACGCTCAGGTACCTGCCTCCATGAATGCTGATGCTCAGGTGCCTGCCTCTGTGAATGCTGATGCTCAGGTACCTGCCTCCATGAATGCTGACGCTCAGGTGCCTCCCTCCGTGCATGCTGATGCTCAGGTGCCTCCCTCCCTCCGTGCATGCTGATGCTCAGGTACCTGCCTCCCTCCGTGCATGCTGATGCTCAGGTGCCTCCCTCCTTTTTTATTCCGTCTAGGATCTCAGTTCATGGAATGGAGCTGTCCACATTTAGTGTGGGTCTTCCCACCTCAGTTAATTCAGTCTAGAATCTCTTGTACAGACATGCTCAAAGATTTGTTTCTATGGTGACTCTAAATGCTATCAAGGTGACAATCAAGATTAACCATGACAGACAGCACTCATCTACTATCAAACTCTGGTTTATATGTTATATGAGTGAATGTATCGGAAGTTCGTAACAGTGCTGCAAAACAGGTACTTGATGATCTGATTTGCTCTGTACTCACTCTCATATCATTTATATAAACATATATAAATAAATATCGATATATGTGTGCGTTAATAATAGCTATCCTAGCAGATGTGCGGTGTCTTCACCTTGTTTTGATGTGTCGTTTTTACTGTTTTGGAATCCCCAAGAGCAAACAACCATAATGAGGACTGGTGAGAAGCCAGGACTTGGAACCAGCCTGATTTGGGTCCTCCGTAAACATGTGAATAGCCACATGACCGAGAAGACTGTCCTAACTTTTGTAGCTGTGTTCCTTAATGTTTATATCACAAGAGCTTTAAATATGAGACACTGTGGGAAACATGCAAACCAATAACGTGATGAAAATATCTTCCAAAACACGTTCTGCTCTTTTCGAGATAGAAATGTGATTAAGTAGAACCTACGTACTCGGACTGTATTTAGAAATGGCCCTTCATCTGTTTGTTTCACCTCAAGTATAGTATCCTCAGAAGAGCTCTGCCTTCTTAAAAGAGAGAAAACCGCGTCCAGGTTTTGTGCAGCCTCCTGGTTTTGGTGGATACTATGACCTTGCTATATTCTGCCCAAGCTCATTCGAGGCAGGACTCTTTGTAGTTTGATCACAGTATAGTTTTAATTCCTCTGATGCTGTTGGAACTTGGTGTAGGACAGTCAGATAATAGTTCTTTGTAATTGTCATAACTACTGCACAGAAACTGGAAAAAAAAAAAGAATGATTGAAGCTCAGTGAGGCCCTGCAGGAGAAGGTGTGATGTCTGTCAGCCCTCCAGGAGTTAAGCAGCCTATCCTGCACTTGCAGAGCCTGTTGTTTTGCAAGAAGTCTTAGGTGCAAACAATGAGACAAAACGATGCTTTGTGAAAGACAATGACAACCATTCAAGGGCCTCTCATTAGCTCTTTTATACTCTGCTATTTTGCTCAGACTTGTATCCAGAATTATCCTGTTTTATTAACCAGTCTGGTGGAGGCTCAAAGGGAAAAAAAGAGACATTTTTTCTTAAACACAAGATGGGAGGTAGAGAAGAGAGAGAGAGAGAGAGAGAGAGAGAGAGAGAGCCAAACAGCAGCTTTTTCAGTCCATTCAGTGCAGCGCTTGCTCACCAGGTGGAGAGGCTTCTAGTCACAGTCCCTTTCAGCACTTGTGTGAGAAGAGCTCATGGCTTCCCAGAAGCACAAATTCCCAAGTGCATGTTTGAGGTTTAAAATAACTCTTCTAAAGTGAAGCAGCCTTCACAGGAAGAGGATAGGGAAAAGCCTGTTTCTTTTGTTATACCTAATGTCTTAGTGCATTTTCTGTAGCTATAACCCACAGACTGAGTAATTTGTAAAGAAGAAAGGTTTATTTGGCTCAAGGTTCTGAAGCCTGGGAGGTTCAGGATCAGTAAGGCATATGTGGTGGTGCCTCCCACAGGGACTCTGAAGAGTCTCAAAGCACCACAGGTCATCACATGGTGAGACACAATGTTCCAGCTCAGCTCACGTCTTTCCTTTTATAGCCACAGGCCTAATGGATTAGCTCCTCTCCCTACTTTTGGTCTCATCTAACCTTAGTTAACTCCAAAATGTCCCACATCCAAATACCACAGTCAGATTAAGACGCCTTCCTCTTAATAGAATGAGGATTACATTTCAATAGGTGCATTCAAGCCATAGCACTTTTTAAAACATGATTTATTGTAAAAATCCTAGAGATTGTACAGAAACTTGCTCATGATGTCACTGGCCCACTCTGCTTTGGTCTACTTCCACCCCTCAGAGATTAGTCCCACTAAGTCTTGACTGTAGTGAAAGAGATCATGCCCAGCATTTCCCAAGGAGCCCAGTTCACAATTGATGAAATTTTGTGGTCAGGACCTTTTTCAGTCTGGGGTTCAAGCTTATTGCACGGGACTCAGAGGTTAAGGGACATGAGTGTCAGGAAGCTTTCCTAGAAGGCTGCCTGTGAAGGGAGTGGATGGTAGAGAGACTGGTCAACTACCGAGCCAGAGGTCGGAGGTAGAGATTGATGTTTCAGACTTCCTGGGTCAGAAAGGGACAACCAGGGCTCTGAGGATGCCACTGGGATGAACCTGCTAGTAGGCAGCCATCATATTGAGTAGCTGTGAACATATAGCCCTAAAGCTAATTGCATAAATAGGAGTGAATACAACCTACAAACCATAAGAAAACAGGAATCTGCTACTGAGCTCCACATGAAGAGGCCCAGGTTGACAGACACACTTTGGTTTTATCCATGGACAGTGATCCAGGAGTGTCACGATTTGGATATGAAACAAACCCCAAAAGGCTCATGTATTAAAAGCTTGGTTTCCAGCTGATGGGCTCTAACCCCATCAGTGGATTAATACATTGACAGCATCATGCTTTGATAGCATTTTGGGGGAGGTGGTGGAAACTAGGAAGTGGGCCTAATTGGAGGAAGTAGGTCACTGGCTGGGGAACATGCCCTAAAAAGCTGTAGCTCTCTTTCTGCTTCCTGGCCACTCTGAGGGAAACAACTTTGATATACCATACACCTCCCTGCTTGGTACTTTGCCTCATCTTGGGCCAAAAAGCTATAGAGTCCAAAGACTAAGATCTCTTAAACTGTGAGCCAAAATAAATCTTTCCTCCCTTAAGTTGTTTATGTTAGAGATTTTGTTACAGTGATGAAAAGCTGACTAACATGGGGAATTGTATCTTTTCACTCAGTAATCAAAAGCTTGTACTTACCTATGTAATCAATTTGTCCCCCCCCCCTTTTTTACCACCTTGAACACAGAAGTCATATTTACCATTAGATCTAACTTACAAAAGCTTCAAGTCACTTAGCATCTTAACAGAATTCCAATCTATTTCTTGAAGTAGCTGCAGAAACCCAGACAAGATCCTTGGCCGATGTCCCTAGTCACCTGCCCCTCTGGCAGTCTACTTTGCCAGCATATCATGCAAGGTGATGCTAGAAGCCCACTGTTGCTGAATGCTTGGTGGGAGATGCCAGCAGCCCAGCCAAGTGTGTGGCAAAGTCAACCATCTGCTATCAACACCATGACTACCTTCAACCAACACAGAGCTTTCCAGACTCAGGACAGACGTGTGGCCATTCCTGGAGTGAGAGAGTACATATCTTGTATTGGTTAATCTCCACTGTCAACCTAACTGTATCTAGAATCACCTAGAAGATTTCTGAGTGTATCTGTGAAGACATTCCCAGAGAAGTGTAACTGAGGAGAGAAGACCTACCCTGGATATGGTTAGCACCATCCCACAAGCTAGGGCCCTGCATGGAATAAAAGGAAATAAAAAAGAAAAAAGTGAGCTAAGCACCAGGAGTATCTCTCTCTGCTTCCTAACTCTAGATGCCATGTGACTAGTGACTTCACGCCCACCTCGGAACTGTGAGTCAAGATAAATCTTTTTTCCCTTAAGCTGCTTTTATCCAGTATCTGCTCGCCACCAGGGAAACAGTAACTAACACATCTCCTTCCTGTAGTCTCTTCAGGGATGACCCACAGAAACACTGCCTGTGGCCCATGCTGCATTTCTATTGGCCATTCCAGCTCTTTGACTTCCATGTTCACAGCCATTTTCCCGAAAGCTCTTCCATAGCAACAGGTAGGTGTTTCATTAGGAGTACTAGTATTTTCCCCAGATCAGCACTTCACAGACAAGACACACTGGTGACAAGTTCAGCTCACTACTGTAGACTTCACTTTCTTGTTGTAAGGCACTTCCTGAAAGGCCCTGTTGTCCTCAAATTTGGCTGGGATACTCTAAAATGCCAGTCATGGTTTGATGTGTTTGTGTTTTTTTGGTGGTGAGAGTTGGATCCCTTCCTTGCCATGTAAATTCATGGAGGGACAGCACACAGGAAGCCTCAAACATGCATGATTAGGTTGGATGATATACTGCTTTTATCATCTGTGTTAGCTTTTTTGTTGCTGTGACAATTCTCTGAGAAGATTAATTTAAAGGAGAAAAGATTTGTTTGGGCTCATGGTGTCAAAAGTTTCAGTGCATAGTTAGTTGACTCTGTTGCTGTGGATCTGCAGTCAGGTTGAAACCCCACAGGAGAAGGGACAGAGCAAAGATATTTATCCCAAGGCAGCCAGGAAGCAGAGAGATAGGAAAGAGCCAGGAATAGGCAGATCTTTCCAGGATCTCCTTCCTGAATGTGATCTACTTCTTCCAACTAGCCTTGCCTTTTACCTTCCATACCCTCCCATTAATGCCACTGGACTACAAAACCATCAAAGGAGGTTTCATAGAGGCAGAGCCCTTAGGATCGAAACACTTCCCAAAACCCCTCAGTTGACAACACAGGAGCCTTTGGGGGAGTGTCTTAGTTTCATTTCCTGTTGCTGTGATAAAATACCCTGACAAAAGCAACTTAGCAAAAAAGGGTTTCAGTTTACAGTTTCAAGTTGCAGTCTATAATGGTAGGGAAGCCACTGCAGCAGGATTTTGAGGGAGCTGGTCCCATCACATCAGTAATCAGGAACAGAGAACAAAGAATGCATGCGAGTGTGTGCTCAGCTCACTTCCTCCACTTCTGTACAGTTGAGGACCTCCTATGTAGGAAATGGTGTTATCCACAGCGGGCAGGCCTTCCATCTCAATTAACGTAATCAAGATAACTCCCCCACAGACAGGCCCACAGGCCAGTCTGACCTAAATAATCCCTCACTGAGACTTTGTTCCCAGATGATTCCAGACTATGTGAAGATGACAAAACTAACCAGCACAGGAGACACTTCATATCCAAACCACAATAGTATCTACACTGCAGACAGAGTTAGGCCATATTATCCTGGTGCAAAGCAAGCTGTATCAGACTTTCCTTGTGCCCAGTCACATTGTGATCATCAATGTCTATGACCACTTATTCAACCTTTCATTTACTTAGTGAACACTTAGCATGTTCCAGACTCTATCCTAGGCCTCGGAAACACCAACAAAAATGAAAGAGAGTCACATAATTCAAGGTCTGATATGTGTGAGAAAAAAAAAGTACATCCTTTTCTTGCAATGCAATGTAGCAATGCTATTGTAGTAGAGCTATTTCATGTTTAGAGAACGGAAAAGTAGAAGGGTCCTACTGTCTGACAGAACCAGGAAAAGCTTCTCTGAGTAGATATTTAGACTGGGTTTTGAAGAATGAATATAAGTACCTTAGGAAGAGAAATGTAAGGATTTCCAGAGACAGGGAGAAGCTAGGCTGCAAGAGCTGCTGAGCCCTGAAGGAGATGAGCGAAGAGATGACTTGATTGCTGGCATGGACATTTCCCACTAAGCTAATTTCTAAATGATGCACTGTTGAGCTCAGTGTAGCACTTTAGGTACATATCTGATGTCAGGCACTGTCTTTCTAAACAGAAGAGTGGTTGCAGCTTTAAGAATGAATCTAGAACCCATGTTCTTCGCAGACCTGTACACAAGAGTCAAAAGACAGAAGTAACCTGAAGGGGCATGGATAGACAGGGTTGTGTGTGCACAGAGCAGAATACGCTCGGCCTTTAAGAATGGAGCTGGAGAGATGGCTCAGAGGTTAAGAGCATTGGCTTCTCTTGCAGAGGACCCGGGTTCGATTTCCAGCACCCACATGGTAGCTACGAACTGTCCTTAACTCCAGTTCCAGGGGAATCCGAAGCTCTCTTCTGACCTCTGCAGCATTGCATAACATGGGTGCGCTCACATACATGCAGGCAATATACTCATATACATTAAATAAAAATAATAAATAAATATTTTTTAAAAGAATGGAGTTCTAAGTATGTCCTGTCTTCAGCAGTAGGGTCTTATCTACTAGTTCTGGATGATAACCAAGAGGTTTGGCAATAGCCTGTGTTATTTTGGGAGAATCCTGAACTTTACCTTCACCAACCACCCAAAGGAAGGTCTTTTCTGTCTGGCACTGTGTTCCTTGCCAAGCAGCTCCCAGGTTTATATATGCACTACTGTTCAGACACTATATGTGCATTTCTCATGGGTTTTCAAGGGCATCACATTTCCCTCTATGTTTCCTAACCCCCCAAGATTCATTCATCTCTACTCTTTTTTCTTCTATCCAGCCTTCTTCCTCCCTCTCTAGTCCCAACACCTCCATTATCCCCACCCTCCCCCCAATAACACCCACTTCCCACCATTCTTCCTCTCCTGACTTCCCCCCCACCACACACACACCATGGCCCCTAGCATGTCCCTCCTTCCTCTCTTCCCTGCCGAACACTCCAAGTTTCCCCACCTCCCTGCAGTAACATCTGTTCCTTACTATACCCCTTGCAGGTTCTTTCTTTTCCTTTACCTCCATGTATCCTTTCTATTTTCCTGATGTTGAAGGTTGGCTCCTGATGTTGCATCAGAATTTATATACTCACATATAAGGGATTGGTGCTAGAATCCACAAATGAGGGAGAACTGACCTGGAAGCCTTCTAATCAACGTTTGACTATCATAATGCTAGATGATGATATGCAAACTGCCAAGGGAGAAAAGCAACCAATGGTCCAACCCATCCCTAAAGCCTAATAACTAATGACCAGCACAGCAAACTACCTCTATTGGTGCAGTAGTGGCACTGTTATCTGGGGGGCAATCAACAGCTATCTAACTGGACTTAAAGCCCTCTTGTGGGAGGGAACTCGTGAGTGGCAATGTAAAAATTAAGACTGACCACTGTAATATACCTGGGACTGCGAGATTTGCCAGTTCTGAAATACAATGGAGAGAGAGGGAAAAAAAAAAACATGAATGAGTCTAGCCCAGCTTACCACCTGCTTTTTTCTAATAAAGTTTTACTGGGATCCAGCCATACCCATCTGTGCTGCTTGTATCTGGAAGCTGCTGCCGCTCCACCACAGCAGAGCTGGGCCCTTGCAATAGAGGCTGTCTGATCTACAAAGCCCAGGTAGTTTCTCTGGCCCTCTCCAGGGAAAGTGTTCTGAATCCTGTTCTAGGATTTTGAATGTAGGTATTACATGATATCATTGTTCAAAGGTCAAATTTTCCTAGTGTAAGACTATATTGTAGTTACTGATAAGAATGCCCTTGTTCTTGGGAGATGATGCTGAAGATGCATAGTGGAGCTTTCAAATGATAGGTGACTGGATGAAGAAACATAGATGATAGATAGATGATGATAGATAGAGATAGATAGATTAGATAGATAGATAGATAGATAGATAGATAGATAGATAGATGATAAGTGATGGATAGATAGATAGATAGATAGATAGATAGATAGATAGATAGATAGAGATAAGTGATGGTAGATTAGATAGATGATTGATAGATAGATAGGTGATAGGTGATGATAGGATAGATAGATTAGATATGATAAATGGATGACTGATGATAGATAGATAGATAGATAGATGATAGATAGATGATAGATAGATGATAGATAGATAGATAGATAGATAGATAGATGATAAATAGATGATAGATACACAGATGACAGATAGATGGACAAATATAAATAGAAAAAGAAGGGAAGTGTAGCAAAAGGATTACACTGGTGAAGGTTGATGGAGGTAGAAAGGTGTTTATTATACTATTCTTTCAATTTTCTAAGATTTCAAGTCTGTCAAAATAAAAGCAGGAGGGAAACAGGAATGAGGTAACCTTAGGAATTCAGTTACCCAGGTGACTTCATGGCTTCATATGGCTGGAGATTAAAGCAGTATTTACACCAAGAAATCCACCCTCTCTGCTATGGAAAAGGTGTGTGCCAACCAGCCACAGCCGTTAGTTAATGCATACCTGTGGCATTAATTATTTTTCTTTTGGATAATGGTGTTGTGTATTTTCCACAGTGTGTAAATAATGTCAGTAAGTCCTCCTGTCAATAGGCTAAAAAAGTGACAGATAACTGACACAATTTCCCCGTTTATTTCTACAGTCATTCAAGAGTGCAGTGATTCTTCTAGAATCCCACATGCCCCTACAGCACTGCTCACCCCAGCAGAGGACCTGAACCTCTTTGCTATTTTTGTTTGAACAGCTAACAGCTTGCATCACTGCTTACAAGCTAATTAGAGATATGCAACGCGTGCCCCAAAAGAGATTCTTGAGAACAAATATCAAGGAACATACAGTTTCACACTCTGTCTCAATGATTCTACACCACAGAGTGGATCCTAAAGAGAATTCAGCTGTAAAGTGACATGGGCAAGTGTTTTCTTTGCAGGATGTTTGTTTATCTGTACGTAGTGGTGGGTAATGTAAGGTAATCTGGGAGTAGGTTGGTAGAACTGGCAAATGCATACTATGCATTTTGAGGCAAACAAGGTAAGTCGGTGTGGCGATGTATACCTGTAACTCCAGCATTGGGGAGACTGAGCAGTGGGATCATGAGTTCAAGGCCAATCTAGGTTACACAAGGATTATTATCATAAAGAGAGGTAGGAAGAAAGATGGGGGAGAAGAGGAGGAGGAGGACGAGGAGGAGGAGGACGAGGAGGACGAGGAGGAGGAGGAGGACGAGGAGAGGGAGGAGGAGGAGGACAAGGAGAACAAGAAGGGAGAGAAAGGGAGGAGAAGAGAGGACGGGGAAGGAGTGAGGGAGAGGGAAGATGGGAGAAGAACAGAGAAAGGGACATAGCAGCATCTGCACAGCAAAAACAGCATTTGATGAAATAAACATGAGAAATAGTGATAGAGCACACAGCATCCTTCGTGAGGATTAGAACTAAGTGCACATACAATATTAATACACATTTTTCAAGAATTCTTCAAGTTATGTGATAACATTAAAGACTTTTAAGAGTTGCTATTGGAAAAGGGGAGACAAGAAGGAAATGTAATTAAATTAAATATTAATAGATTCTTAAAAAGGGACTATTTTTAAAGTGATGACGTTTAAATGACAGAATAACTTACAAAAAGAGCCAACTAGCAGCACAACTTACACATCTAAGGTTGTAGATAAGGCAAAGCCAGGTATGGTGGTTCCCATCGCTAATCCCAGCACTTGGGAAGCTGAAGCACGAGGCTCACAGTGAGTTCATTTCCAGCCAACAGAGGGAATCCTGTCTCAAAAGTCAAAATGAAACAAAGCTCCAAAACAACACACATGACAACAACAACAAAGTCACATGCATGAAGCCAAGAAGCAATCGGAGGGCATGGTTTGGTGGGGAAAAATTCTTCCAGGAAAAGTGACTTTTAGGCACAATACTTTAACTCATCAGTATCCTCCACAATGCCTTTATCAACTCCACAGAATAACAGCTGTAGCCATCACATGCACTAACATTACTTAATGATGAGAAGTGACATTTTTGAAAATTCATTTAGCATCAAAATCTAATTGACTAGTGTGCACACATCATTTACTTTAATTTTGTGGACAGTCTCAGTCCTCTAAGGATTATTCTCTTCCTCTTTCACAGCACGGGAAACTGGAACTCAGAAAGACAGATGCTTTCTGCAATGGCATAGATAGACCGTGGCAAACTGAGATGAACACTCAGTCCGGTCTGAACACCACCGAATGCCAGGCTGAGGAACGCAACGATGAAGAGCTTCCTTCCAAACTGAAAAGCACAGCAGCGATGGCCTGACACGTTCCTGATAATGAGCATGCTTGTGTGACAGGCAGCCCGGCCTAGGTCTCTTCAGGTTCCTCATTCATTGAAAAAAACAGCCTATTTACCAGAGAAGCTCCATGGCGCCCTATTGTAAGTGTTGAGTATGCAGCGGGGAACCACTCAGATAAGGCCTGTTCTACAGAACTACCTGGCAGTGAACGGGGACTGGAAATCAATGTAAACATGCACAAGAAGGCTTTCAGAAAGCTGCTCCTAAATGAGTAATCAAATAAGGCGCAATGAAAACATCGAAGCAGGGCAGTCGAGGGACCTCATATGGAGCCCCTCGTACTGGCTGAGGAGGAACTGAGGTTTATGCTGAGAATAGAATGGTAATGACGGGACTTGACAGTGAGGAAGGAGAGAGTATGAGAGAGTCAAAGGTGCAGAATCCTGAGGCAGGGACAGAAAGTCGTTAGATGGGGAGCAAGCCCAGGACATGAGGGACTTTGCAGGCTGAAGGACTGAGCTTAGATTCCATTTTAATTGGAATGAGAAGCTGTCAAGCTGTCAAACTTTTGGCAAAGGATCTTTCAGCATAGGATCTGAGTAAAATTTTTATAAGACCACTTGGTTCTGGATGGAGAATGGATTGTAGCACAAGAATGGGAACATAAGACTGATTAAAAGCCTGGGAAGGAAGTCCAGTCCATCTTTAGGCCATGAAGGGGACACTGGGGTCATACTTAGAATCACTGAGAAAATGCTGAGTAAACTCAGAACACAGCTCTTTTCAGCATCCAGTGGTTACAGACATGAAAGCATAGGTCTGCCCAGCATTAACCAAGGCTTTCCAGGACATGTACCTCCCAAGATGCACGTGGAAATAGAGCTCCAGACACAAGCAAAGGTGGGCTCGCTGGAGAGAGGAAACAAAGACAGCTCCAGAGGTGCTAGAATGGCTAAGTTACTAGAAATGAGAGAACCTCTTCAACTTCATAACTTGGAGAATGGTTCCTCATACTCTTGCCCACCTCCTATGATGTTTAATCATGTCTGTCAGTCCCACTAGGCAGCCGTATTTGGTCAAACACCAAACTATATCAATGTAAAAGTATTTTTAAAGATGAGATTTCCGTTTAAATAAGTAGACTTTGAATTAAGCAGATTTCCTTTTATGATGTAAGTAGGGGCTGGGGAGATGGCTCAGTCAGTAAAGTGTTTGCTCCATAAGCATGATGATCTGAGTTCAATCCCCCAGAACCTTCTTTAGAAAGCTGAGTGTGTTGTGCATGTCTGCAATCCCAGTGCTGGGGAGGCAGAGACATAAGGACCCTGGTACTCACTGGCCAGCCAGTCTAGCCAAATCAAGCTATGGGTTCAGTGGGAGGTTCTGCCTCCAAAATTAAGATGAAGAGTGACTGAAGAAGACACATGATGTTGATCTCAGGTCTCCACACACAGTAAAAATAAATAAATAATGTGAGTGGGTCTCATTCAATAGTTGAAGGCCTTGAGTGGAAAAGACTGTCTCCCAAGGAAGGGGAATGCAGACTTCAACCTGTCTTCATTCTTGAGACAACATCACCTCTCCCTTGATTTCTAGTCTGCTGGTCTGCTCTGTAGATCTATGACTTGTAAGCTTCTACAATTACATAAACTAATATTCATTCTCTCTCTCTCTCTCTCTCTCTCTCTCTCTCTCTCTTTCTCTCTCCTCTGTGTGTGTGTGTGTGTGTGTGTGTGTGTATGTGTGTGTGTGGGCTCTCTCTCTCTCTCTCTCTCTCTCTCTCTCTCTCTCTCTCTCCTGCCCTTTCTGATAAGTCTAGGTAACAATTAGTTCCATTAAAGCAGAAATATAGACAGAAATATTAAGGATTTTTTTCAGATAGAAGGCTGAAATCAATTATTATTCAAACAGTTTCATCTTATGAAGGCTGTAGGAAGCTGTGGGGAAATGAACCCAAACAAAATGAAACAAATGAAAACTTGTGGTAATTATTATGTGAAAAGGAATGTTACTTTCTGGCTCGGCTCAGCAGTGACTAATAGTTACCAATCATAAAATGAAGACACTAAATACAGCCTTAACTAACAACTGTGATGCAAACATGTGGGGAATGGGAGGATAGAGGGCTACATCACAACTAAAATCCACCCACCATAGCAAGCCAAAAGATAACCCTATGATACTAAGAAGTTGCCATATACACACATTACTGAAAGAAAATACGTAGAAATATATCAAAGAAACAACAGAAAGCATTAGTTGCCTTTAGAGAGTGGATGGGCTCAAGTGTGTTTGTGGCAGTCTTTTGCTATAAGTTTATGGTATTGTTTCATTTCTTGGTTGATATTTACATTTATTGCTTTATTTCTTAGTAATGGGGGCACACGTGTGCCATGGCATGAGTGTGGAGGTCAGAAGACAGCTTTGTAGACTTGGTTCTCTTCCATCTCTACGTGGGTTCTGGGGCTTGAACTCAGGCCATCAGGCTTCATGGCAAATGCTACCTCTTGCTGGCCCTTTCAATCATTTTTTGTTTTTGTTTTTGCTTTTGGGTTTTTTGTTGTTGTTGTTGTTGTTGTTGTTTTGTTTTTTTGGTTTTTTTTTTTTTTTTTTTTTTTTTGAAACAGGGTCTCCCTACAGCCCCAGCTGGCCTGGAACTCGCTATGTAGACCAGGCTGGCCTTGAACTCACAGAGATCTGCCTGCCTCTGCCTCCCAAGTGCTGGGACTAAAGGCGTGCACCACCACACTCAGCCTCAATCATTTATTTTTAAATTTTTAGTTTTGGTTGACCTTTGAAGCTATGGAAATTTAGTAAATAAAAACCAGGAAGAAGCTTGAGGATTGAGAGGAGTCGCTATGAACAAGACTGTGCTTCAGTTTACTCACAGGCTGGTATCATCAGGGACTCTGTTCCTCTAGATTGCATATTCCTAGATTTCAGGGCACTTGTTCATTTAACCGATAACATAAGTGTTTATAACCTATAATCCAAGTTTTAAGACAAGCTGCGAGAAACAAGATTAATAAAGCATGTATTTGCTTGGTATTTGTGTTACTAAACGTGTTTGCAAACATGTTTAAAGAATTCTTTTTACTTTTTTTTTTCTTTTTTGAGATAGAGTCTCATCATATAGCTCAGATTGACCTCAAACCTGCAATCCTCTTTCCTTAGCCCCCCAGTGCTAGGTTTATAAGTAAATGCCACTGTCCCGCAGGAACTCCTAACTGTCAATTACTACCAAAAGAACTAGATTCAGTGATAGCAGATGAAGATTAAAGAGAGAGGAATGACACAGTGCTAATGCACAAAATATATAGCTGGCTATATATTAAGAATACATACAAAACTTCTGGATCACCTTAGAAATAAAAGGAAGACCAAAATAAAAATTCAACTTGTTTTTTTTTTAATTTTTATTTATTTATGTATGTATGTATTTATTTATTTATGTGTGTTATGCCTGCGTGTATGTAAGTGCACCTATATTGTACAGTGCCTGTGGAGGACAGAGGAGATTGTTGGATCCCTTGGAAGTAGTACAGATTGTTAGCTGCCATGTGAGTGCTGGGATTTGAACCCAGGTCTTCTGTAAGAGCAACCAATGGTCTTAACCACTGAGCAATCTCTCCAGCCCTCAACTTAACTTTTTTATTTTTCCACTTAACTTTTTAAAAGATATATTTTTATTATTTTTAATTATGTCTGTGCACATGCATCTAGGTGCCTGAGGAGATCAGAGGCTTCAGATCCCTTGGAGCTGGTGTTCCAGGCAGTTGTGAGCCATCTGACATGGGTGCTAGGAACTGAACCTCGATCCTTGGCAAGAGCAGTAAGTGCTTTTAACCACTGAGCCATCTCTCTAGCCCCTTCAACTTAACATTTTTCCCCCCACATATTTTGTCCAAAAAGCATGACAGGATGAAGGAAATTATCCACAGATTGTGCAGTGATTACATGAAGCTGTATTGGCTGGTGATGCGCTGGGTTCTGACACATATCACTCTCTGAACTACTTGTTTAGCCAATTTTAGGAATACTTTCAATTTTTCCTATTTTAATTTCCTCTCATTTTTCCTGATTTTTTTCTTTTCTTTTTTTTCCTGATTCTTTTCTATCAAACCACACTCCCATTTAATATTAGATTTAAGGATAGTCTGGAAAATATGGAGATAAATTACAAGATATGAACCATTTAGTAAATAATTTAGAAAAAAACTAAGAGAACTAGGTCTACTAGGTTAGAAGTAAGATGAGAGAATATAAGGATTATTTTCTTCAGTCTGTATCCAGACCAAAAAATATATAAATATATATAAACACATGATAGCCAACATGTAACTAGAAGTTGTTAATCAGTAATTAATTAGCTTGCTGCTTTATCTATATACTACTTTTCAAAACTAGTTTCCCAGTGGATTCAATTAATCCCAATGAAATCAAACAAATTTAAAAAGGAACCAGAGCTATAGCACCTGGGGTTTTCTCCAGGTCTCTAAGCATGGGAGATAGAAAGCAATAGTTACTTCTGAGATTTAATCTCTACCAATTAGTTCAAGTAGTATTAACTTTCAGGTATTATTACGTTTTCCTGCACAAAAGTTATGTATTGTTTACCAGTGACTTGACAGGGAATCTCCATATTTTTACAACATTCAGTTTTAAGAAATTTCTCACTTCTTCAGCATTACTTTAAAGAATACAGGTTGTGGGCTGGAGAGATAGCTCAATGGTTAAGAGCACTGGCTGCTCTTACAGAGGACCTGTGTTTGGTTCCCAGCACCCACATGGCAGCTAACAAATATCCAAAACTCCAGCTCCAGGGGATCCAACACCTTCTTCTGACTTCTGTGGGCATTACATACATGGGGGAATTTACATATGTGCAGGCAAAACACCTCTACACATAAAATAAAAATATTTAAAACTTTTTAAATGTAGATTATGTCTACAAGAAACGAAATGAGTATTACAGTATTACAGTTTCATAAAATTTATGAATTTAACATTTTATGTATAATGGGCACCACTCAAAACTATATATGAAATTTTAGAATTTAAATTAGACATGCACATGTATCAAAGAAGGAAGAAGTGAGACAGGAATAGAGCAAGAAAAGATGAAGCTAAGAATATGTTGTCTTCAATGAGGCCCTTAGTGGAAATGGAAATCAAAGGCATCACTGTTTCAGAAGAACATGGCTGATAATGATGGCAGAGAGGAGGCAAAGATGATTCCTAAGTTTTGAGGTTGAGTGATTGGGCCATGCAGAGCCATTTTCTGGGATGCATGGACTGGGGCACAGGTAAAAAGAGAGGGCTACTTTAACTTTGTGGACATTTAATCTTTGAGATGCCTAATAGACTTCCAAGTAAATACACCAAATATGATGCTAAATGTATAACACTGGAGTTTGTGGCCACAGGTGCTAATGTGTTAAACACAAGCCAAAGTCACAGTCCCCAGTCACTGGCAGGAAGGGCAGAGTATAAGTAAAAAAGAATAAGGGTTAAGGATCTAGTCTTCAGACATCACAGAGATTTAGTAAAGAGGAGACAAAGTGAAACAAAAAGGTGTGAAAAGAGGAAAAGAACACTCGGAGTGTGAGCATAACTGACGTGACAGAAACCGAGAAGTGAAACTAGCAAACGCTGCCAAGAAGTGGAGTGGAATGGAGACAGCGGAATGACTTCTTGATTTGGCTCCATAAAGGCCGTTGATTTCACTAAGACCCTGGACACGAGTCCACGGAGTAATGGGGACAAAAGCTTGAAAGTATGATGAGGAAATGACAATTGTGTCTAGTCAAATCTTTCAAGAAGTTTGCTGGCTTTGCTGAGAAGTGCCCAGACAGTGAGAGGAGCTGAGGTCAAGGGCTTCACTGTGTCTGTGGTGATGATTTGAATTTTTCACTCTGGAAGCTTCCAAACTTAACTTACAGCCCAACTTCAACAATGACCAACTTTCATGTTTCTTTCATCTTTGGCCCCACTACATTTTTCATTTATACATGATTTACTAAAACTCACTTTGGGGTATGTTTCTGTAAAGGCATGCAATCATATGACCACCACCAAAACTCAAGACACAGAAAAGTTGTACCACTACGAGATCCCTTTTACCCCTGGGGGTCATCTTCTCCTACCTACAGCCCCTGGCCACCAAGAATCTGTTTCCTGTCACTATAGTTTTGAGGTGAATTTTCACATGATGAACTAGCCTTGTACTTTGAAGATAAAGTACATGTCATATTGTACATTTTATGCATTGCTACATTTTGTTTCATTAAATGCACACACGTGTGCACATGCACACACATTAATGTTTTGGTTTTTTGAAACAGAGTCTTCTGTATCATAGGTTGGCCTAGAATTCACTATGTAATTGAGGATGATCTTGAATTCCTGGTCCTTCTGCTTCCACCTCCAGAGTTCTAGGATTATAGGCATCACCATGCCTAGCTTGGTGGCTCGATAATATTTTACTGAGAAGTTTTCACATATGTTCATGAAAGATAAAAATCTATAGTTTTATTATAATTCTTTCATCTGATTTTATTATAATGCTTTATAATGCTTTCCTGTGTTCTGAAATAGTTTAGTTTTTTTTTTCTTTAAGTATTTGGTAGAATTTTTCAAAGAAGTTATGGGGGCCTAGAATTTCCTTAATGTGTGATTTTTAATTATGATTTGGTTTTGTTAGATATGGCTCTTTAAATTATTCATGTATGAACTTTCGGCATGTATCCCTTTCAGGGAATTCACTCACATCATCTAAACTGCTGAATTTATGAGTATAATAAATTGTTCATAGTTTTCTCTTATCCTTTAATGTCTGTAGGGTCTGTGATGATGTGCCCTCTTTCATTCCTGATGTTGTGTCTGCACTTATTTTCTTGGTTAGGCTGGCTGGAGGTTTCATTTTATTGATCTTTTTAAATAGTTCACTTTTGATGTAAATGATTTTGCAATATGATTTTACATTTTTCAATTTCATTCATTTTTATTCTTTATTATGTCCTTTCTGCTTGCTTTGTGTTTAATGGCTCTGTTATTTCTAGTTTTTTTATTTTTTATGTGTATGAGTGTATTGCCTGCATGTAGGTAGGTGCACCCATGTCCTGCAATGCCTGCAGAGGTCAGAAGAGAGCATTGGGTCTCCTGGAACTGGAGTTATGGATGGTTGCTAGCTGCCATGTGGGTGCAGGGAACTGAACCCAGGCCTCTGCTAGGGCAGCCAGTACTCAACCGCTGAGCCATCTTCCAACCCTTGTTTCTAGGTTTGTTTTTTGTTTGTTTTACTTATTTATTTATTTATTTATTTATTTTATTTATCAGTCCTTTCTTTTCTACTACTAAGTATTTGATGCTATAAATTTCTCAATAAAAACTTCTTTAGGTTTATTCCACAATTTTGAAATTTTGTTTTTGTTTTCATTCAGCCCAATGTTTTCTACTTTCTCTTGTGACTTCCTTTTCTTAAACACATGGATTATTTTAAAGTATTGTTTAATTTCAAACAGCATTTATTGCATTGGTCTCTTTCACGTGAAATCTTTAGGCTATTGAATTCTTTTACATTAGCTAACTTTGTCCTCGGGGCAGTTTGTGGAGCTAAATGTTCCAAGTGCACCTGGAAGGAGTAGGTATTTCGTTTTATGCGTAGTCTTCTATAGACATCAATTTGATCTTGTGGGTTGATGGTATTTTTCAGATCTTCTAGATCTCCCACTTAAGGTTTTGTCTACTTCTTCCATCAACTGCTAAGAGAGGTTGCTTGTAAGTTCCTTCTCCAATATTTAAGTCCTCTCTACACCATCTCCAAGATTTGACCCCTTTTCCATAATACATATGCTTTCGTATATATTTCAAAGTCCCCCAGCAGGTGCCTTTTGTCTAGAGAACTAGGATGAGAGGGAAGAGCAGCTGGAGTTAGCAGACATCATCAGCAGAAATGGACATTCTCCTTTGTTTTTAACTTGGCCATAATTTTAAGTTTGTGCATATGTCAAATGAAGGAATAAACTGAGTGTGTTGGTGCACAGCCGTAAGCTCAGCACTTGGGAGGTGGAGGCAGGAGGACAAAAACTCAAAATCGCCCTTTATTACAAAGAGTGGGAGGCCAGCCCGGACTACATAAAGTTCTATCCTTAAAAACCAAAACTGAATAAAGAAATAAATATATCCCATCCCTGGTGACTCTCTCCAGTTGCTGAATATTTGGAACTCACCCCAGTGTGATTCCAGCCATGTCTTCATTTTAGCCCATCCATTGAGCCACCTGAGCATCCATTCGTGGTTTGTTTATGCTGAGTTTCCAATGGACTAATCTATAATCTAGTCTTTGCAATGACCCTATGAAGTAGATGCTATTAACTTTACAATAGGGAGAACTGAGATTAAGTAACGTGCCAAAGTGTAGTTAAGCAAAAAGAGAATGGAACTTGGATAAACACCAAGGGAATTGACATTCCATTGTGTCACAATGAAAGCTGCTTGTTTGACCTCTGACCTTGTCAAAAACACCTACAATATCTAGCTAAAGAAAGAAAAACAAGTGCAATTTTAAAATAGAAAAGGAATGATTAGTAGTTTTCTCTGCTTCCTCTGAATTGGGGGAAATTTAGGATGGACTGAGAGAAAAGCAGGTGATACACGTATGCAAACGTTAGGGGATGTGCTGCAAGTAGGATGAAAAATGTGGGCGGACTCTGTCTCACCCAGCCAGGGAAACATGGGGTTTTTTAATACTTATCTTTAGTTTTTAGTAGAAAACTGTAGTACAACTGAGCATGGTGATAGGAGGGTTATAAATTCAAGATCAGCCTTGGCTGCATAGTGAGACCCTGGAGAGAGAAAAAGAGGAGAGAGAGAGAGAGAGAGAGAGAGACACGCGCACGCACACACACACACACACGCACACGCACACACGCACACACATGTAGAGAGAGAGAGAGAGAGAGAGAGAGAGAGAGAGAGAGAGAGAGAACCCAGATGCTATTCCACCTACAGAAAAGGAAACTGAGGATGGTGGAAACGATTGCTACACTGACTATGGTAATAGTTTTATCGATATAAATATCTGCTAAAATCCATCATTTTAACTTTTACATTTTTAACTATGTGAGTCTCATTATATACCTGCTATATCTCAATAAAACTTATACAAGTAATGCCTGCTTAAAACTTGGTCCTTCTTTCTATTCCTTCCCAGTGAATCGCAGCACACCCCGCTTAGCCTGAAGTCCGAACATGAGGCCACTTCCAGCTCTTCTCTCTCACTCTCACCTACCCATTCAGTGCCTAAGTCCTATTCAGTTATTTGGTATGCGGTTACCAAAAAAATATTCTGCTCACCCTGAGGCATTCCCAAGAGCATAGCCCGGAATGCAGATATCCGGATTTCAAGAGGACAGGGATACAGTTAGAAGGGTTGGCAGTTGGTGGAAAGCAAGCTTTTCTCTGAAGTCCTATGAACTTTACTTGAACACTTTTCCTAAGTAATAGGAAAAAAAAGCTTACTTTTCCTAGTAAGCTGGAGATTTTCTGTTTGAAAGCAGAAATGCATCCTGTCTGCTGCCTAGTCACTAGCATGCATAAGAGGCTTGAGTTTTATGGTAGTTAAGTTCACATGTCAACAGCAGAGCTCTGGGTGGAGAACTATATCACAGTTATTCCATCCTCATGTGCAGTGACGCCTTGGACCACAGCTGCTGCATCTCATGTACAGTGATGCCTTGAGCTGCTATTTGGAAAATAGAACCATCAGTGGGTTCTGGATAGGAATACAATACATCTTAGAGGGTGTACTGGTTTGGATCTGAAGTGTCCCCCAAAACCTCATGTGCTGAAGGTTTAGTCCCTATTGCAGCAGGGTTCGGAGGCAGAGGCTTTGGAAGTTTATTGGATCATTGGGACTTTGACCTCATAATAGATTAAGACATTGATGGATTCATAATGTAATGGATTTTAGACAAGGAGCAGTAAAAGTTTCCTGGCCACAGTGAAGTGAGCAAGATTGCTTATCACATGCTCCCACCATGTTCACATGTTCACACCAAAGGCCCAGAAACAAGGGAGCCACATAACCACAGAATGAGACCTCAAAAGTCTTGAGCCAAAAATGAGATTTTTTCCTCTTTTAAATTGATTTTTGCAGTCATTTTGTCTCGGTGAGGGAAAAGTTATTAACGTTGGGTAAAAAAATGTTGGGAAACTGTTCAAAAAGAAGAGAGAAACATTAAGTCATGGAAAAACTAGGAATCCAGGAATGTAGTAAGCAGAACTATTTAGAAGAACTTAAGAAAAAACTCTAGAATGGAAGAAAATTATCAAGCCATTGGAACTAACCCATCTTGCAAAAGACAGTACACAATAAGGCAGTTGGAAAATAAAAAATACAACGTGGCATGTAGATGTGTAGATTGTGTTGTATTACTTCATAGGCAGATTTCTTCCAAATGTGAAACACACAGTTATGACTTATATAGTGTGCATGAAACAAAACAAAACACCCATTTTTCAAATACAGCACTTGTAGTTTGTTATAATCAATAATGTCCATGATGAGAAATGTCTGGAATGTCATATTTAAATACTCCAAAAATAATAAATACTTATTGGCATATGTAGGAGAGATATTAGTATATTACTCATATAAACCTGTGACTTTAACTTTCTACTTTATCTCTGGGACATTTTCAAGTACGTCTTTAATATACCTCTTACATGATGTTACATGATGGTAGAGAAATATAAGCTGTTTGGGAATTCATTGTAAAAATTAGAGGGAGTGGGTTCTATGGAGCCTTACCTATTTTTAGCTTCCAAAGTCTAAAACTCCACATCTGATATTTAAAAGCAAAGATCAGATACCCATCTCCTGGTGCCACCTCAGCTCTGGCCTTGCATGTGGTCATTCTCAGCACAGCTTTTCTCTCAGCCTGTCTTTTCATGACAGGGTTGTTGTTTTCTCCCCTCCTGTCTTCAAGGATCACCTGCTTCCACTGTCTCTCTGGACCCCTCCAGGCATTGTGGTCCAGTCTCACCTCACAGGCCCTGTAATTATGTTGTGTTCAGGAAGCAGTTTGGAAAGGATGGCAGTTGTAGACATGTCTACCAGCAGATGGGTGAAAATATGCCTTCACTTGCCTTACTCACTGAGAACATCTCTGACAGAAAAGAAAAAAAATGTATGTACATATCTATGTGACCCCTGTCATGCTGTCGGGGCAGCCAAACCCATTGCGATCTGTTATGGAGGTGTCAGCTCCACTACTTTCTAATGCCTGGAGGCAGATTTGAATATGCACGTGTGACCAGAAATCATCTTCGTACACCTATTTCTTTTCTTTCTACAGCTATCAACATTATCTGGAAACTTTCAGCTGCTTCTATTTATATATTTATTTTTTACATTTCATTATTTTGAAATTTCCTTAATCACCAAGCAATCGCTCAACATGGTATTGCTATTGCTTGAACAGCCACTTCTAGCAAAGCGATGTTGTCACATTAATGATCCTCTGACCTTTACAATAAAGAATATGTAAACACCAGCTGTTTCCATTAGAAACAGTATCTCCTCCAACTCTAAAGAAAAATATAATGCTCACGTATTGAGTGCAGAGCAATGGAAATCCCATCCTAAGCTTAGAGAGGAAACTGCCCTGTGTTTGTGGTTATAATGTCTTTCATTGTCTGTTAAAGTTATCCATAAATTTGTGACTACAATGGACTACCAGCATGCTTTTTGAAAATAAATTGATATATAATTTCCAGTTGAGGCTGCTGACATACTCAGGCTATCTCTTGCTAAAAACAGCTAGAAATGCTAGATGGAATAAAGCAAAAATGATTTACTTAGAACACAGATGTGCTTGAACCAAAGAAAGGAAAATTTTCAGTCTGGGAGAGGCAGGCATTGATTGGCTGAAGGTAGAGGGTGACCCAGCCAATTGATCTTCACATGGGCCTATAGAATCCAAGCCTAATATTTTTAATTGCATTTTGTGACATTCACACAACTGATTTTTATCATATTTAGGCCCCCTCTCCTATCTGCATCCTTCTTATAGCCCTCCACCACCAGATTTCATGTATTCTGTCATATATATTAAGGCCTAACAAGTCAAGTTTGTGTCCCCAAATGTCCTGTGGTGTACATCCTTCCACCGGAGCCTGGTTAACCTATTTAGAATCACACACTTAAAGAAAACCAACTCTCCCTCTCCCAATACTCATTGGTTGCCAAAGTGCCGCAGCTAAGTTTGGGGCTTCTCACCTGTTTTCCCACTTCTATGCTGGAATTTTGTCTGAGTCGAGCTTATGAGGGTCTTGTACGTGCTGTTACCATTGCTGTGAGTTCACACGAGTAACTTCCCGGGTGTGTGGAAAACTGTTTCTTTGTGGTCATCCACCACCTGTGGCTCTTGCAATCTCTGCACCCTCTTCTGCAATGGTCCCTGAGCCTCGGGAGACAGAGGTTTGATATAGATGTCGTATTCATGGATAAGCACTCTACAGTCTCTTATTCTCTGAACTTTGGTCAGTTGTGGTTTTCTGGGTTAATCTCCATCTATTCGTGAGGAAGCTTCACTAGTAAGAATTAAGAGATACATTAATATTCTTTCTTCCCCTGTTCTTACATTCCCTGAGCCTTACACATGGAGGTTGAGTTGTAGATGCGTCACTTAGAGATTGACACCTCATAGACACCTATTCTCTGTTTTTGAGCAGTTGTGGAACTTTGTAATAGTCTCCTGTCATCAAGAAAAGCTTCTTTGATAAGTGGTGAGAGCTATACTTGTCTATAAATATAAGGACACATATTTAGAATACAGTAAGAAATTATGTTGGTCTAAGAATGTGACAAAAGTAATTTTTCCCTAAGATCCATGACTTCTGCAGTCATGTGTATCTGGCTATGTTTACAGTACCACATATGAGTTCCCACACATTGCTCTGGCTTTAAGTCCAATTAGACAGCTGTTGATTACACCCAAGATAAAAGTGCCAATACTGCATCAGTATTGATAGGCTGGTCATTGTGATTTGTAGACTTTATAGCTGGATGGGATCATTGATTGGTTTTCTCCCTTGGCAGTTTGTATAGTATCTTCTGGTACTATGGGAGCTAGTCTTCAGGGAGGATGCTTCCAGATCAGCTCCAACTGGACTGCTCTGAGTCCTGTGTCCCAAGTAAGTCCTGTCTTCAGAAATAGGGTCTTACCTTCAAGTTCTAGGAGGCAATCAGGAGCTGTAGCAATAGCCCAAGTTATTTTAGGAATCTCTTGGACTAAACCAACTAACAACTGGAAGGGAAGTTCCCCTGCCTGGCACTCTAGTTTTTGTTATATAACCTTCAGCTACACACACACACACACACACACACACACACACACATGCACACACACATACACGTGGGTGCATGCGTGTGTGTGCATGTGTGTGTATTATGTGCATTTTCAGTAGTCTTTTGAAACTAATACATTTCTGTTTGTTTTTTTACACTAAGTGTTATCTCTTCTCTCTCTCCCTTATATAGTGCTCCCTATTCTCTCCCAGTTAAAGTACCCCCCATTTTCCCCTTGATAACATCTATATCCTACTAGCCCCTCTCTCAAGCTCCTTCTTTCCCTTTACTCCTATGGTTCTCTTCCATTTTCCTGGATCCTGTGTTTACATCAGGATATCTGCTTAAATCTAAGCATTTGGAGCTGAGATTCATAAATGAGAAAAAACATATGTCACGTTTTTCTGAGTCTGTGTTACTTCACTTAGTATATCAGTTTCTAGTTCCATTCATTTACCTGAAAATTTCATGATTTTTTTTTCTTTACCTTTGAGTAGAATTCCATTGTGTAAACGTCTAACATCCATTCATCAGTTGAGGGGCATTTAGGTTGTTTCCATTTCCTACCTATTGTGAAAGAAGCAGCAACAAACATGCTGTGCAAATGTCTCTGCAGTAGGATATTGAGTCCTTTGGTTATATGCAAGGCTAATATTTTAATACCTTTGCAGAAACAGATGAATCCAAGCCCCCGAGAGCTGACAGAGTGGGTGTGGCACCAGGGTATCAACTTTTTGCTATGTCTGAAGTAGGACCTTAACCAGCTCCACCTGCAACCCAGAGGAACATCCCTGGACCTGAGCAGAAAAGCACTTGTGAAGAGTCAGAAATCTGCCTGGACCTGTCTGTGCAGAGTCAATTTGCAGTAGCAATACGATGCAGTAATGAACCAAGCTGGCCTATACCAGACAAGAACCCCTGGGGTCTCTGTAGAGGAAGACAGCTTCTACTGAAGTTCACAGTAAAATATTACACTCAGAGCTGGGCTGAGGATGTAGGTCAGTTGGTAGAGTACTTACTTGCCTAGCATACATGAAGCCCTGAGTTTGATCCCCAGCACTGTATAAGCCAGGTAGGTACTGTGGCACATCCTCAGCAGTTGGGAGGTGGAAGAGGAAGGATCAGAAGTTCAAGGTCAGCTATATATGGAGTTCAAGGCCAACTCGGATGCATGAGACCCTCTCTTTAAAAAGAAAGTAAGAAAGAACTTGAAAAAAAATCTATAAAATGAATATGATTAAATATTTAAGAATATTTTAAGGGCGCTATACAAAGCAATCAATTAAGACTTTGCCTGTGGTAACTAGGATGGGTGATGAGTAATTTTTATTGTTGGTGTGATTGTATTTAGAATCATCTAGGGGACACACTTCTGGGATTATCTATGAGGGTGTTTACAGAGATTCAACTAAGGAAGGAAGACCCATCCTGAATTTGGGCACACCATCCCATAAGCTAGAGAACTCAATGAATAAAAAAGTCTAGAAGGAAAAATCAAGCTGAACACAACATTCATCTCTCTCTGCTTCCTGATTCTAGGTGCAATGTGACCAGCTGGGGTCCTGCCACCACGCCTTTCCACCATGACAAACTATGACCCCATCAAACCATGAGTCAGAAGAAATCCTTCTTGGTTTACGTTGCTTCTCTCAGGTATTTTGTCAAGAAACAAGAAAATACAGATATGTAGACATCAGCTAAAAGGGACTCACCAGTTGGTACAGTGTCTCTGCACTTGAGAGACATGAAGGAGGTAATAAGCTTAAGGACTAGATTCGAGTAGCTGTTGCGAACGAAGAGAGGGGCATAATCAATAACTTAAAGAAGAGTGTGACAGGTGTGGGGAAGGGTGGGTTCATCCCAGCCTATAGAGATTCTTATCTCCTGCAGCAGAGGGCAGGTGCAGCCAAAAGGCAGTGTACAATTTGATCGGAAGAAAGGAAGAAGTTCTCAGTTGAATCCACCTCTCACATCACAGTCAGGGCCCTAGAAAGAGTGAGAGGGATTCTGGCAGTCAGGATGGGCTATTTGGCCACTTCTGCAGAGAACCTGATACCTGAATTCTGTTGAAGAAACACCACCCCTGTCTCACAAATGGCTGTCCAGAGCCCAATGCCACCTTTCTCTGTCACCCACCCCTCCCTTAGGTCACACAGCCTCCTGAGAGTAAGGGCTTCCTCTAACCAAAGGATAGAGAAGGAACAGCCTACGCTCATTTCACACGAGGACTGGGTGAAAATTGGATGTTTCTGCATCACGGCCTTACTTAAGGAGTCTCAGAAAGACAGCAGAGAGAGGCGATCCTTTTGCTAAGAAGACTTGGAAGCTGCATCTCTTCATCCACTTCATAGGAAAGTGACCCAAGGTAAAGGCATATGAAGACTCACTAGCACTGGTAAGGAGACTGAGCTGCTAGTTAGGGGCCTGGAAGAAGATTAAGATGCTGGCTCAGGAAAGTCTGGGGCAGAGCCAAGTGATGTAGCTATGTGAAGAGACACAGAGTATGATTCTCTCCACTCCTGTCCAGGGAAGTACAAGAAAGACATCAGGGGACACATTTCAAACTCTCATGCCAAAATCCCTATGAAAACCCTGCCTTGTACGTCAAAGCTATCTCAGAATTCTACTTCTCTCATGAAGAACTAAGACACTAACATCAGCCCTTGTAGACGCCCCATAAGCAAAGCCCTCAGCATTTGGCCATGGCAGGAAAT
The DNA here is from genome assembly GCF_000622305.1 of Nannospalax galili. Lineage (NCBI taxonomy): Eukaryota > Metazoa > Chordata > Mammalia > Rodentia > Spalacidae > Nannospalax > Nannospalax galili. Next base: position 692,134 of record NW_008343660.1, on the reverse strand, counting down.
GTATGCAAAATGCCAACAGGGAAAAACTACGGACAGGGAATTCTCAAACCTCAGCATTCAGAAACAGGTTGTACTCACGTCTTTATCATGATTGTATTTTCAAAGAAGAGAAAAAAAAGCCCATTTCTCTGCATCCTTATTAAGAAAAGAGCAATAATAATTGGATTCCATCTTTGTCAGTTACTCTACCATACTAAAAAGGGAGTCAGGCTTCCTTGACTAGGAAACAGTTAAATTCACAGCTACTGAATGGCAGTCTTACCCCTAGTCCACCTTTCCTATGAGGGCTGACTCAGCTGTGCAGACAGTTGAAACACAGGAAACTTCAACAGCCCAAGCTGATAAATAGTGCAGTTAATAGTTGTCATGTAAAACAGCAAAACAAAATAATAAAATAGAGAAAGAAAAACGTTGTTATGTAGCATGTACTTGTAATGCCAACACTCAGAGGACTGAAATAGGGTATCCTAAATTCAAGGCCAGCCTTCATTGGGAGAACCTGTTTCTCCCTCCCCTCCAAAAAAATCAATCAAGCAAACAAACAGAAAGCAATTACTGGGCTGGAAAACAAAAGAAACTTGTTTGAGAAATTAACTAATTTGGATCTGCCACAGAGATGAATATCAACTCTGCTCTACCAAGTATTCCTTATATATCCACATAACCCACAAAGCATCACTTCCCAGAGTGTCAAAGACCTCTTACAAATACACAGAATAAAGTAAGCTCTAAGGAGACAATTAACAAAATTTAAAGAAGAGAAAACTGAACAAGCATAACAAGATAAAGGGATGTTCACCTTTAACAGAGCAAAACATGGGCAAAATGTTTGCATCATTCCTGAGCACTGTGGAAGCTGTGGGGGAGTCAGCAGTCTTGGGAGGAGTTACAACAACTTGGGAAAGCAGTTTAGTAATAACCAAGAAGTTGAAGCTTTGCACACTATGCACACACTACAAAATATAATCACAGTGTACAAGAAGATATGCCCAATAATATTCCAGTCACGTCGTCATCAGAAAAAAAGGAAGCAACCTAAATACCCAACAGTTAGTGACTTGAAACCATCATGATATATTCCTAGATAGGAGACTGGATGGTGGTTAAAACATGAATGAATTAGGGGCTGGAGAGATGGCTCAGCAGCTAAGGGCACTGGCTGCTCTTGCAGAGGACCCAGGTTCTGCTTCTAGCACCCACATGGCAGCTAACAACTGCCTGTAATGCCAGTTCCAGGGGAATCTGACACCCGCTTCTGACCTCTGCAGGCATTTCGCGACATGAGTAAACTTACATACATGCAGGCAATGCACTCATACACACAAAAAATAATAAACAGAATATTTAAAAATATGAATGAATTAGCTCTACAAGTATCAGAATGCGGTAAATCTAAGGAACACAATGTTGAGCAAAAACAGCTATTTATATAAACATACTATTTACATAAACATACCTCAAAGAGAGCTATATGCAGTGCTGTTTGCAGATCTGTACATATGCCATCAGTCATGAAACCTGAAAAGGAATCAAGGAATTTTGCAAGAGAGCTAGCTCGGGAGACAGAGAAAGGGAAGATATCAAGTACACCTGTCTCTTTTCTATATCTTAAAAATGATCTAAAATGATATAGCAGTCAAGCATGGCTGCACACATCTGTAATCTCAGACTTGGGAGGGAAACACAGGATTGACAGGAGTTCAAGGCTAGACTGGGCCACATTGCAAGACCGTATCTCAAACAATATGAACTAAAAAAGCAGGTAAAATGCTAACATTTGTTAAATCTGGGTGGTGGGTGCTTTTATACTTGTTTGAAATGTTTGACCAGCTAAAAAAAATTGAAATCAATCATCTGGTCAGTTAAGTCAATTAAAACATAAGATGAAATAAAGGGAACACATACCTGGACTGCACAGCACTGGGTCGGGGCAGAAGGGTAGAGCCTGAGAGAGCCAATGGGGACCCAGTTTAGCATGGGTCAGGGCTGTGGCTGTGGAAATAGACTATAGGTAGCAGGCGCACTCATGGGAGTCAAACACCTGGTAATGGTTGGATGGAGCCAGGGTGGAGGAAGAGGGAGTTAGGTGTCAGGTCTAACAGACTGGGGCCAAGTGGGAGCTGGCACTGGGGCTACAGGGGAAGGCAGGTCACATGGGAACACTTCCTGCCCCTGCTGCTCTGTCATCTCCCCTCCTTCCAGCCTTCTTCCTCATTCAGAAACTGTCTCTCTTTTTCTAATTATCCATTATAGAGATCAGAGTTTATCTATGTTAGAGAATTGATGCCTGTATTATTTGTTCTACTCATTTAGTAAGTGGTTGATGCTCCTAACTATAACTTACATTAAAATGTTCTTGCATCACCAGAAATTAAAATCCAATTAATCTTTCATTGTCTTTTAAAAATAATTTATTGAGAATTTCATACAGGCATATAAGCATATAGGGTGTTTTGATCCTATCCATGCCCACTCCCTCCCCTCCAACTCCTCCCATACTCCCATTACTTTTTTCTCATAACTTCATATACTCTTTCTTTTTTTTAATGGGGCTTTTTGCTACTCTAATATTAACCCCTTCTGAAGAGGTAACCCTAAAATCTTTTAAGGATTAGATAAGAACTCCCAAATACTTTTAACTTTCTTGGTCTTTGGAATGGAGTATGTTGCTAAGTGGCCCAAGGACATTTTAACTTTTACCAAGAAACTGGGTACTTTTCTTTGGGATATTTTTACCCTAACTGCCTAGCCAATTCCTACCTCCTATTCTTATCATACCATCCTCTGAAGAGGTTACCCAGCTTGCAGAAAGAGAATTGGGACACAGTCTGCTATGGCTTCCTCCATGCTGAACAGGGACGCAGGGCGAGGCAATTGGGGTACCCCTTCAGCAGGTCTATCTAAAAGACTCTCAAATTGCATAGCTCCTATCTATAAGGGCAAAGAATGTCCTTGACTGGTGAATAGGAGATGTGAAAGAGAAGTAAAGGCAAGAGTAATTAGCATTACAAGTTCCAGACAGGGAACTAGGAAAAAGTCAGAACAGGGCAATTTTCAAATGTTCGTATGAGAGTCCATTGGAATTTCTTGATGAGAGCTTGCAA
>NW_008343660.1:687225-688742 GCF_000622305.1 Nannospalax galili | reverse complement strand
ATTTTATGTGTATGCATGTATTGCCTGCATGTAGGTAAATGCACCTGTGTCCTGCAATGCCCACACTGGTCAGATCTAAATAACTTTTTATATGGATTTAAGCCTAATGTCTGGGAAGTGTAATCCCTTGAACTCTTAAAAGAAATATACTGATTACTTTACTCTTTGGTTATACTTTCCTTTTGGGTGTTTAAGACCATACAGTTGGCCCAAATAAATCAATTTATATTTACACTTAAGGTCATTTGAGGATCTGTTCCTCAGGAGTTACATGGGCTTAGAAGGAGTCCCTGGCTCCTTTCTTTTACCAGTCCGCATCTATATGATGATAAGTCAAAGGTCCTGCTCGACTATGGCTGGCTTCACCTGGAAGCATGGGTGAGATGTTTCCTCTGAGTTGACCCTACTCTTTGTAGACTGGACACTGGTTCAAGTCCATCTGGTGGGGTCTCCATGGCCTCCCTGAACAAGAAGACAGGTGACTCACCACAGTTACAGGACATTTTGAGAGATGTTTCATAGTCCCCTGGAACTAAGTTGACCTTGGGGGGCAAGAAGAAAAACCTGTCCTTTAAGTCCCTCTGACCAGATTAGTATAGGCCTGAAAGTATGGCTATTAAACATCCAATAAGGTTAGTTCCACCAGTCTGGTACTTTTAATTACCATGTGCTATGTAGATAAAGCTTGAGTAAAAAACCAAATGTTCTCAGATATACCTTGACTAGATATATATTTTGTTACTTAAACGAGTTAACTAAACTATGACCTTAGAAAATTTAAGATTATGTGTATATTATTTTTGTCTCATTCTTTATATAGCATAACAAACCTACACAGACCTTCATCAACTTACTTAGGCTTTCTCATTTTTTTCCTTTTTGAAAATATCTCCATCCTCATATCCTTTTAATATCTTTTATATTCTTTTCTTTTTTTAATAATTATGAGACATAATAACATTAACAAATAAATTTTCCATCTGTTGTGAGACTTCTTTTCCTGGGGATATTAAGCAATGCTTATTCCCTTTTAAGCTTCTAGTATCAAACAAATGTCTGGTTAAAGTTTTACTGGGGAACCAGTGAATTTACTGAGCTTGCTTACCAAGATAACTGAGGGGTTGCTGAGGTGTATGAATGACCTGAGGGTATGCACACTGGAAAGCCTTTACCCAGCATGGGTCAAGCCTTCTCTTCGTAGCCTTCCCCAGATTGCATATTTTAGCCCTCCCCAAATCTGGGAGACCATGTGTGATTACAGCCAAATTACATACAGTTGGTTGGAAAGAGTGGCTAGACACTCTGGTGAGAGTCTAATGACCCTGCTTGCCCCTACTTTAATGAAGGAGCACAACCAATAAAAAGGCCAATTGTGATGATGTTTAGCAATCAGGCACTGCTGAAGTGCTGATGATGGTAGCTATTTCATGCAGAAGAGGCTGCTGTACAGTATCATCTTATTAAAAGGACATGGAATTTAAAAGGATTTGGTGCTAGGATCCACAAATGAGGGAGAA
>NW_008343660.1:670297-686750 GCF_000622305.1 Nannospalax galili | reverse complement strand
ATACCTTAGGGTGGTTTTAATTTGCATTTCCCTAATTACTAACGATGTTGAACACTTTTTCAGATGTTTCTTAGCCATCTTTATTTCTTCCTTTGAGAACTCTCTGTTTAGATCTTTAGCCCATATTTTAATTAGGTCATTTGCTTTCTTCTTTGTTTTTTAAGTTCTTTATATATTCTGGATGTCAAACCTCTGTCAGATGTGTCACTGGTGAACATTTTTTCCCATTCTTTGGGTTTTCTCTCCACTTTTTTGATTATTTCTTTTGCTGTACAGAAGCTTTTTAGTTTAATGAGGTCCCACTTGTTGATTGCTAACCTTAATTCCTGAGCAACTTGTGTCCGATTTAGAAAAATCCTTTCTTACACTTATATCCTGTAAATTACTGCCAATATTTTCTTCTAATAGTTTCAGGGTTTGCAGTTTCACATTGAGGTCTTTGATCCATTTGGAGCTGACTTTTGTGCAAGGCAAAAGATAAGGATCTAGTTTCATTCTTCTACAGGCGGAGATCCAGTTTTGCTAGGACCATTTGTTGACCATGCTGTCTTTCCTCCATTGTGTGTTCTTGGCACCTTTGTCAAATATCAGGTGACTGAAATTGTGTGTACTCAGGTTTGGATCTTCAATGATGTTCCATTGATCTATGTGTCTGTTTTAGTACTATGCTGTTTGTATGACTATGGCTCTGTAGTATACTTTGAGATCTGGTATATTAATCCCCCAAGCATTGTTATTTATGCTCAGGGTTGCTTTTGCTATCCAGGTATTTGAGCCTCCACATGAATTTAAGGATGTATTTTTCTAATTCTGTGAAGTATGTCACAGGGATTTTGTTTGGGATTGAATTGAATCTGTATATTGCTTTTCATAGTCTATATATTGCTTTTGGTAGGATGGTCATTTTCACAATGTTAATTCTTCTGATCCATGATGAGAGTAGAGGTCCTTCCATCTTCTGGTGTCTTCCTCATTCTCTTTCTCTGTAGAGATTTTTGGTGTCTTTGGTCAGATTTATTCCAAGATATTTTATTTTTATTTTTTGCAGCAGTTGTGAGTGGGAATATTTCCCTGTACTTTTCTCCAATTGCTTGTTATTGATATATAGAAAGGTTACTGATTTTTGTAGATTGATTTTATAAACTGCCACTCTACTGAACATGTTGATTGGTTCTAGGAGTTTTATGGTGCTTTGGGGATCTCTTAGGTACAGTATCATATCATCTGCAAAAAGGGATAGTTTGACCTCTTCTTTTCCAATTAGGACTCCTTTAATTTCCTTCTCCTGTCTTACTGCTCTAGCAAGAGTTTGAAGCACTATGTTATAAAGGAGTAGAGATAGTGGACATCCTTGTCTGGGTCCTGATTTCAATGGGAATGCTTATAGTTTTTCTCCATTTAGAATGATGTTGGCTGTGGGTTTATTGTATATAGCTTCAATTATGTTGATGTATGTTCCCTCCAGTCCAATACCCTCTAGGACTTTGAACATAAATCCATGCTGAATTTTGTCAAAAGCCTTTTCTGCATCTATTGAGATGACAATGTGGTTCTTGTCTTTGAGTCCATTTATATGATTTATGATGTTTATTGACTTGCATATATTGAACCATCCCTGTATCTCTGGGATAAAGCCTACTTCATCATGGTGAATGACCTTTTTGATGTGTGTCTGTATGCAGTTTGCAAGCATTTTTTTGAGAATTTTTGCATTTATGTTCATTAAGGATAAAGGTCAATAGTTTTCTTTTTTGGTTGTGTCTTTACCTGGTTTGGGTATTAGAGTGATGCTGGTTTCATAAATGGAATTTTGGAGTGCTCCCTCAGTTTCTATCATTTTGAATAATTTAAGTAGTATTGGTTGGAGGTCTTCTTCAAATGTCTGGTAGAATTCTGCTGTAAATCCATCCAGGCCTGGGCATTTTTTAGTTAAGAGGTTTTGTATTACAGTTTCAATTTCCTTATGTGTTATGGGTCTGTTCAAGTTGTTGATCTCTTCTTGTTTTAGTTTTGGTGGTTCCCATGCTTTTAGATCCCATTTATTTAGGTTTCCAAATTTGGTAGCATATAGGTTTTTTAAAATATTCTCTTATAATGTTCTGGATCCTTTTGGTGTCGAATCTTTTTGGGTGTCTGTTGTGATGTTTCCCCTTTCATCTCTGATTTTGTTGATTTGGATTTGCTCTTTCTTTTGGTTAACTGGGCTATGGTTCTATCTTGTTTATCTTTCCAAAGAACCAGCTCTTAGATTCATTGATTCTTTGTATTGTTTTTCGTTGTTTCTATTTCTTTAATTTCTGCTCTGATTTTGTTATTTCTTCTCTTCTGCTGGGTTTGGGTTTCGTTTGTTCTTCCCTTTCCAGCATCTTGAGTTGCAGTGTTGGGTCATTTATTTGAGCTCATTCTAATTTTTTAATGTAGGTACTTAGAGCTATAAACTTCCCTCTTAGGACTGCTTTTAAAGTGTCCCAGAAGTTGTGTTGTATTGTATTGTCCTTTTCATTGAATTTCAGGAATTCTTTTATTTCTTTCTTAGTTTCTCCTTTGACTCATTCATTGTTTAGGAGTGTGTTGTTTAATCACCATGAGTTCAGGTAGTGACTAGGGCTTCATCCAGTGTTGATTTTGAACTTTATTGCATTGTGGTCCAATGGAATGCATAGAATTATTTCAATTTTTTGTACTTGTTGGGGTTTGTTTTGTGCCCAGTATGTGGTCAGTATTTGAAAAAGTTCCATGTGGTACTGAGTAGAAAGTGTATTATTTGGTGCTTGGGTAGAATATGTAAAAGATGTCTGTTAGGTCCATTTGATGTATGGTGTCATGTAATTCAGATGTCTCTCTGTTTATTCTTTGTCCAGTTGACCTCTCTAATGAAGACAGTAGGGTTTTGAAATCCCCTACTGTTACCGAGTTGGGGTTAATCTGTATCTTCAAATCCTGTAGTGTTGTTTTTATGAATTTGGTGCACCAGAATTTGGTGCATATATGTTAAAGATTGTAATATCTTCTTGGCTAATTGTTACTTTGGTCAGAATGAAGTGACCCTCTTTATCTCTTCTGATTAGTTTTGCTTTGAAGTCTATTTTGTCAGAATATTAGAATTGCAAGCCCTGCTTGTTTCTTAGTGCCATTTTCTTGGAATATTCTTTTGAATCCTTTCATCTTAAGGTATTGCCTGTCCCTGAAGGTGAGATGGGTTTCTTGCAGACAACAAAAAGATGGATTTTTGTTTCTTAATCTGTTCACTTAGCCTGTGTCTTTTGACTATGGAGTTCAGTCCATTGACATTTAAGTTTATTATTGAAAAATGTGTATTGGTTGCCATCATTTTGATTGCTGTTTGTGTTCTTATGTCTAATTTTGTGTTTCCTCAATTATACCTTTATTTATTTTCTTTTGTTGGCCCTGGAGTAAGGTTGTTTCTCTCTCCATTCTCTGTATTGTTTCAAGTATTCTTTGAAGGGCCATTTTTGTGTACATGTATTCTTTCAGGCTTTTCATGTCCTGGAAGATTTTTCTTTCCCCCTCAACTATAATAGACATTTTTGCTGGGTAAAGTATTCTGGGCTGACATCTATTGTCATGTAAAACTGGAAATACCTTGGTCCATCCTCTTCTGGCTTTCATAATTTGCATTGATAAGTCAGCTGTAATTCTGATGGGCTTTCTTTTGTATGTGACTTGTTTTTCTTTTGCTGCTTTGAGTATACTCTCTTTGTTATGTACATTTAGTGTGTTTTTACTATGATATGTTGTGTGGAGTTTCTTTTCTGATCCTGTCTATTTGGTGTTCTGTGTGCTTTTGTATTTGTAGAGGGATGTCTTGCCTTAATTTCAGGAAATTCTCTTTTACAATCCTATTTAAGATTGGGTCAATACAATTAAGCTGAAATTCTTCTCCTTCCTCTATGTCTATGATATGTAGATTTGGTCTTTTCATGGTGTCCCATATCTCTTGCATATTCCATTCCTGTGTTTTTAAAATTTTTTCATAATCTTTGCTTGAGTGGTTCAATCCTCCAGCTTTATCTTTCAGTGCTGATAGTCTGTTTTCCATTTCATTCATTCTAGTGGTGAGGCTTTCCCCTATTGTTTCAAGTTGGCTTACTGAGTTTTTTACTTTCTTCTTCATTTCTGCCTGAGTTTTCTTCAGTGTTTCTCTTTTGTGAATTCATTCAGAAGTTTATCCCTATCTTCTTTTAGTTATTTGATTTGTTTGTGTGTTCTTTAAATTTGTTGAATTCCTTGATCATGTTTATTATCGTTTTTTTAAATTCTGTGTCCTGGGTTATCTCTAGGGGGTTCTTGTTATAGAACTCTTCTACAGGACTGGTGGAGTTTCGTGGACATAATGTTTTGGCTTTCCATTTTATTATTCTTTTGTTGTGATTTTGGCATGTGAATTTCTTTTGTTGTTTGTGATTCTGATATGAAAATTAACTTGAAGTATGCTTTGTTTGTATTATTGGCGTGCTTTGGTCCTTTTCTTATTGGTTATGTAGAGCTAGTTGGTCCAGGTTTCAGGTTCTCTCAGGTTTTATTTTGGAGGGAACTGATGGCTTCAGATCAGCTACCCAGGAACACCCACAAAAGCCCAAGTCAGGTTCTAGTCAGGTACACTCAGGTTTCCTTCTAAGCTTTGGACCTCTACTAGGGCAAAATCTGGGAAGTTCCCTAAGGTGGGGGGGGGGGATTTGGGGACTCTCAGGTGGTCTTCTGAGTTCTCAACCCCTATGCCAGAGGGAGGCCAGAACAGGCACTCTCTGGCAGTCTGCTGAGATCACAGTACACAGATGGAGGTCAGAACCCGCCCTCTTAGGCTGTCTGCTAAGATCTCAGCCTTATCCTACCAAAGCCAGGTTCTTCCCTAGGCCTTGGGAGGGGCCTCACGCAATCCCAGTTGGGGGTTGGGTACTGCACAATTAGGGGAAGCTCACCATCACGTGAAGGCAGGATCCAGGCACTCTCAGGCAGTCCCCTGTGTTCTCAGCCCCTATGCCAGAGGGAGGCCAGAACACTCTCTGGCAGTCTGCTGAGATCACAGCTGCTAAACAGATGGAGGTCAGGACCTGCCCTCTCAGGCTGCCTGCTAAGATCTCAGCCTTATCCTACCAAGGCCAGGTCTGCCCCAGGCCTTTGTAGGGGCCTCACACAATCCCATTTAGGGGCTGGGTATTGCACAATTAGGGGAAGCTCATCACCACATGAGGCAGGATCCAGGCACTCTCAGGCAGTCCCCTGTGTTCTCAGCCCCTATGCCAGGGGGAGGCCAGCAAAATTCCATTAATTTTTTAAAATTCTGTGTCTTCCCATAGATGTTTCTCCACCCCACTCAGCAGCTTTTAAGGAGAAAAAGGAATTCCCTTTTAATGTCAATTTTATTTCAAGGCTTTTCTTATATATATATATATATATATATATATATATAGTGTGCCAACTGTTTTGTGGGATCAGTCTTTTACTTGAGTTATTTCATTTAATTCTTGTGGAATAGAAAAAGAAACAACCTCATGAAGTAGTTTGCCCAAGAATTACGAGCTATCCCCATGACAGAGCTGGGACACCCAGAGCACGAAGATGTCAAACAACTTGGTTAAGTTCTGAAAACTTAGTTAAGTTCAGTAGAAACTTAGGCCTAGTCAGCTTCCAGAACTCAGGCCTAGCCACTAACTACAGAGGAAGGAATTGCCTGCTAGAGTGTCTGGAAGGGGCTGGGTGTAGTGGCCACACATGTAATCCCACTGCTCAGAAGGCTGAGGCAGGAGTATTAGAGTGAGTTCCAAGCCAGCCGGGGCTACATGGCAAATAGCAGGCCATTCAGGGTTACAGATTAAAACTCCTCTCTCTCTCTCTCTCTCTCTCTCTCTCTCTCTCTCTCTCTCTCTCGTCTTTCTCTTTCTCTGTCAGGAGCACACACATGCATAATCACATAATAATAAACAAAAATCTACAAAATAGTGTCTGGAAAGGACCCTTAAGCATTCTTTAACTCAGCATAACACATTTTAGGCGGTCCTGTTTTACTGTAAATTTAGGATGTGACTTCGGTATAAATACTCAGATAATTATAGATAAAATTTTGTTTTGAAATTGTCCCATCCTATCATCCTCAAATCTGGAAAGCTATTAGACAAGAGCCATACAACAGCTAATAAGTCTCCCTCTTCTCTCTCTCTGTCTCTCTCTCTGTCTGTCTCTGTCTTTGTCTCTGTCTCTGTCTCTCTCTCTCTCACACACACATACACACACACACACACACACACACATACAAGCATACAAGCCCCCACACTTCCGGATCTACTAACCTACATCAGCAGGCTCAAGGGTTTCTCAGAGACTCCCCTCAGCATTAAGGATGCTAATTGCTGCTCTAGCAGTTACTGGAAGATCAAAGAACCGCCCACAGAGCCGAGCAGTATTTCATCTTCCACAGACCAAACATTAATGCTGCCCATCCCCCTGCTCCCCCTCAAGCTGGCGTGTTGGACCAATTCCCTTTCCTCTTCCTCACATGCTCTCCCCTACCCCCAAAATAGCTCCGTGCCAAAAATAAGCACTCAGAAAAATGCTTGCAGAATGAATGGAGGAGGTAACTCACTATCATTATGGCTCCCTTCTAATTACCATGCTTGTTTAAAGATGTGCTTGTTTGTTTCTGGTCGTGATTCAGAAACCTGTCACAGGAACCCTCCCCAGTCCCTCTCCCATGAGCTGGGGCTGGAATCCTAGGAGCTTCTAATCCTCTGGCTTGAAAGGCCCAGGGCAGCAGTGAATCCTCCTCTGTTCCAGGAGTCTCAACCTCAGGTACAGCATGAAGTCCCTCAGGAGAGTTCTGTGTTTTTCTGGAAAACCAGGCTATGATAGAGGGCCCCTTTTGCGCATCAGGACATTACCCTTCTAGGGTTGACATAATAATAAAGGGGTCTTTGTCACATGTAGCAAAATGGAGTGGACATATCTAGGGGGACCCTATCACTGATGGCCTAAGTGTCTGTCTGTCTCTGAGCAGATAAACACTTTCCTTCCAGGTTCCATAAAGAAGAATTAGGAGAGATGACTGGCCAAGGAGCTCCTCGAAGTGGAGAAGGGACAAAGAGTGGCAGGAGAGAGGCTTCCTGACATGCCTGGGTTCAGGTGGGGGCATCATGGTAGACCAGGTATTTTAGGTGTTTTACTTAAGAGATATACCAAATACACTACAGTCAGCCATGGGCGCCTTCAGTGAGTACTTGCCCAGTGCAGAAGTGGGACCCATTTATGCAGGGGGCTGCCTTCCTCCCCTGCTCCTGGCCAGGGTCAATTCTGGGCAGCCAGGCACTAAGCAGTCTGGGTGAGACCAGGTCACTGTCACACTTCTGCCCGTGTCCTGGACTCTTGCCTGAGCTCAGCTCTGTTCTCAGCTAGCTCCTGCTGCCAACAACAGGCCTCTGTGACCCTGGGGCCATGCGGTATTAGGCCCTCATCATCATGCTAAGTTCCCTGTTTCCATAGACATCTCTCTCATTGAATATTTGTCTCTATCTCTGTTTCTCTTTCTCCTTTCTTCTCATGGCCTCCTCCCAAAGAAGTGTTTCTAAACCTATCTCCACCTTCCAGAGCTACTGCAATCCTGGTTTGGAATTTGAGCTGTCAGTCTCAGAGGCTAACCATTTCCCACTTCTGCTCTCTCAAATCTGTCAGGAAACTGCCACCAAGTGCACTTGCTTCTGAGGACAATTGTGTTCATGGCATGCCTAGCTCAAACACCCCTAATGAGCCTACTAAAATGTTGTCGCTTCTCCTACATCCAAGTGGAGGTTTGGAGGTAAAATACCAGCCTTGATTTCTACTTTGTATAAGCTTTCTGTCTGGATAAAATGACTTGAAATGCATCTTCAGGGGTTGCAATTAGGACTCCTTACTGAGAACAGTGGCTAGAGGCTCGTGGAATAGGAGGCGGTGCAGAGTTACCTAAGTTATCTTCCGCCAGAACCTTCCCTCCCTCCCAGTTCTGATGCAGCTTCCTGGGGTGAGAAGGAACAGAATCAGGAGGATGAGAAGCAGTCAATGAAGCAGTCAGTTGATAAACACCAAAGTTGCTGTCACAGAGACAATCAGTAGACAACAGCATTGCACTACTGTAGTCAGCGAGCAGGTGGAACAGCCAGTGGGTTTGGTCACCAAGGCCACATCAGCACTTCATGCCAGGCCACTCAGAAAGGCAGGGGAACAACTAAGAGGAGAAAAAGAATTATTGCTGTTGAGCTTACATGTGGAAGGGCAGGAGGACAGCCAAGAGCTTTTCCACAGCCCTGGACTAGTCTCAGTGGCAGCTAGCCCTCACAAATGCAGGAATTGTAGGCTAGAGGTAAATAACTTGTTGACTGAATAAAGAAAGTCCCTTCTCCCTCAACAGACAGCATTCAGATTTCACCTATCTCTCAGACCCAGCAGGAACGACTCCACCATGGGTGAACATACCCAGAGTCCCTACTACACACATTTGCTGCTGCTACAACTATTCCTTGTCCTTCAGGCCACACATCATTTCTTCCTCCTAAAGTTTTGCTTGATTATTCCAGTGCTAAGTGATTTTTCTCTCCTGGGTTCACGGTTATTTCTAAATGCCTTATGAATCCTACAGCATCCCAATTTGCAGGTCTGAGGTCACCAGGAACATCTCGGAGGCTAAATTTAGTGAGAAATTTCAGCCCCCGTTGTCTCCATCTCTCCTGATAACATGTGCTTGCTTAGAATGCATGTCCCTCTGGCATCTGAATACATGCTGCATTTTGCTGGCCAGGCTCTGCTCTGTCTCCAGGCAACAGCATCTGATTTTCTTTTGAGAATCCATCCTTGCCATACCCTCCAGTTACAAAGGATGGCTGATGCCATCTAGCTCCGTGCTGAGCATCTACTCCATGGTCAGCCAACAACAGCTGATGTCTGGTATTTTGTTAGCACTTACAAGAGGGACATTTCCTTACTTTGGGTGATTTGTAAGTCCAAAGTTTCTGCTGGTGATATGGTCAGACACAGAAAGCCGCACTTGGAAAGAAGTCCGTCTGGAAGAAGGCAGAGCTAAGAGATGGAGAGAGGGGAAGGCTCTGAGGGCCTGTGGGAGCACCTGGATCAAGTCATATGGATGACTAGTCTTGATTTTCAGTTATCAGAGCCCATAAGTTCTTTTGGACTTATGTGAATTGGAGATGGATTTCAGTAATGTGCATTGGAAAGAGCCCTAATGCAACCTCTAGTTCAGTACACTCTCCTGGCTTCCTGCTGCCTGTTTGTCCTTTCTCAAGCTCCATCTGCAGCTCCCTCAGATGTAACAGTCATCACAGACAGGTCCTTGGACTCCTTCTGTTCTTGCTCTTTATGTCTCCCAAGGCAATCTCAGCCATTTCAAATTCATAATCAAATTCACACAGGTGCCAGGTGCCCAGGAGAACGCTTCACAGGTACCTTCAGCCACAAGCATTAATCCTGAACACTGATGCTTCCTCTCCAGTAGCTCTCATTGTCTGTTCCTATCACAGCAAACAGCAGAAGAAGAAGACCAGGGCCCATCTCATCTGTTCACACTTTAGCTGGAATGACTTTTTGGAAAAATGCAAATCATACTATGCCCCTCCTGCCCAAATGCTTCCAAAAACTTTTTCATTGCTCTTTGGATAAGGACCAGAATCCAGATACAGACCCCAGTCTTGCCCAGTATAGCTCCCACCCCTTCATCATTCAGTGTCCACTGCTTGAGTTCAGTCACTCTAGACTCTGACCACTTCTTTGAATATATCACATTCCCACCTACCATAGAGCCTTTACACTCACTCTGCCCTTCAGGTTAAGCCTCCTCATAATCACCTGGTTGACTGTAAATCATCATCCTCCTCAGATCTCAGACAGAAGGTCCAGTAGCTTTGTCTTACTCTTCCATCAAAGAAGGAGTCCAAGAACCTGTCTTTGATGACTGTTACATCTGAGTGAGGTGCAGATGGAGCTTTACCGTCCTAGGCCACCAAAACACACTCTCTCAGTACCCTGTAACTTCCTTTGTGAGACTTACTCCGCTGGTGTGGTTCTTTGAAATCCATGTCCTTCATGAGCCTAGGCTTCGGGGCAAAGACCATTCTTGTTTTCTTCACTCATCTTTCCTCAACCAATGTTTGTGGAATAAAGTGGTGAACATTCAACGTGTCCTGCTCTGGAGGAGCACCTATAGACAGGTGGGAACCAGAGGGTCCCTAGGCAGCACCGTGTCCAGCAGCAAGACCACCGGGGATGAGACCAGGGCATGAAAAGAGGAAACTTCAAAGGGAAATGGCAACCCAGGGTCAGACAGGGCCTGGGGAGCAGGATGCCGAGCTAAATTGTGGCCAAACTGATGAAGAGAAGTAGGATGAGGCATGAGCACTAGGCAGTGTAGACAGATATTCACACTGCACCAGGCTGCGCAAGTGAAAATGGAGCAGAAAGCTCCCGGGGATGTTTTCTAACACAGGTGAACGTCCATGATCAGCATTTGTAACCTAATCAAAGAGCTTCTACCACATGTGTGCCTTGTGCCTTGTATGGAAACAAAGAGCGAGCAGCGGCACAGCTTGCGGGTAGCTCTTATATAACCTTGCTGTGATGCTCCCGCTGTCACTGTATGCTAAACCGTCAGAGACGAGGACAAATTGCGTGTTTGGAAAATATACAAAAGGGAAAAAAAAAAATCACCTGCACTAAGTTACCTGTGCCAGGAGACCTTTATGTATCATTAGACAGGCAGTCAGGAACAAATGGTCATTTGTTGCTGTTGTTTTTAAGATATTGTTATCAAAGTTTTGAGAATTGCAGACATTGATCATATTCACACCCCCTTCCCATCCGTACCCCCTTACTATTCCCTCCCTGCTTGATAAGAATCATTTGTATTTAATAAATATTTATTATGTACTTTATGCCACAATTTATGCCACTCTGCCCATTTCCTTCACCTCTTTTAAATTGTTTGTATCTCAATAAAATTGAGATATTAAGGTGATTAAATGAGATAATTATGACAAGTGCTAGGAACAGTGCCTGATATAAACAATTAAAAAGTTAGGAGCTAGGGAGATGGCTCAGTGGTTAAGAGCACTGGCTGTTCTTGCAGAGGACTCAGATTCAGTTTCCAGCACCCATACGGTGGCTAACGAACATCTGTAACTCCAGTTCCAGGAGCCCTCTACTGACCTCTGTAGGCACTGCACACACATGGTGCACTTATATACATACAGAACACTCATACACATAAAAATAAAGCAGTTAAAAAATTTTAAGTTAACTGTACTGCTTTTAAAGATATTTTATCATGTCTACCTCCGGGGCCCTTTCTAGGAGTTGAGGCTACTGTTGTGGAGTCACAGATTAAGATCTGACTGTCCTGAAGCTTCCATTCCAGTTGATGCGGAGACAAATTAGTAGGTAAACTAACAAGATAATTTCAGAGAAGGATACATGCAAAGAGAGGTGATGGGTGGAGTGTGCCTAGGGGCAGAGGCCACTTTTTAAAAGGCAGTCAGGAAAAGCCTCCTTGAAGAGGTGGCAGCTGAGCTGAGACCAAGTGCTTGGATCCGTGGAGAACCCTAGAGTGCATCCAAGCCAATGCATATCAAGTGCTTGGATCCGTGGAGAACCCTAGAGTGTATCCAAGCCAATGCATATCAAGTGCAAAGGCCCAGTGCAGAACTGAGTTGAACTGGTAGGGGCAGAAAGGGACAATACCTTTTCTCACTCATCAAACATCTGTGCAATAAAAGGCAGGTTAATGAGGGAAAAGAACAAAATTTAATTAGCTTAACATGACACCAGAGCCTTTGGAAACAGAGATCCAACAACCCAATGAAATTGTATTTTATATTTAGATTTGATGAAGAATGGACAGCTCCTTGTGTGTCACACCACACAAAGTGGGTACGACCTGATGTAATAGGTGGAAGGGGACCCTATACATCTTGGGGAAGAGGACCCCAAAAGTCCCATCTGTGCAGATTCTTCTTGGTTGCTCTGTGTAATATTTCCTCCTCCCATGTATATGGCAGGGCCCCTTGTGAAATAAAGTTTTGTTGCCATCTCACAGGTAGGTTAAAGTACTTCCTGACCATCTCCTATACAGAATGGCAGTGGAAGTTTGGAGTATCTAGGTTTAAAGGCTGCCTTTATGAAAAGAAGTCCTAGTTTCTGTAACCACCTTGGGAAAGGGGAACTGTTAGTTTCTGTATCCTGCTTGAGGGGAGGAAAGGGAGCGGGAGAAAGAAGAATGGAAGAGCTGGGCATGGTGTTGCCCACCTGTGATCCCAGCACTCGGGGTGGAGGCAGGAGAGTCAGGAGTTCAAGGTCAACCTCAGTTAGGTACTTCTGGCTGAACACATGATGGAAGAATGTCGACAAGCTGACTTGATACCAGGGGAGCTGCAATCCATGGGCACAAGAGTTGTCTGTGGATTCTTCTAGGTTGCACTAAGGGATGAAGTCCAAGGAGACTGAGGGACGAAGAGCACGAACTTTAGAGTGGGCCACATACTCAGCTCTGAGAACTAGGCAGAATGGCAGGAAGGGTCATGGGGGGAACCACGAACTGATCAAGAATGCACCAGGTAATTCCTTTAAGGAAGAAACAGTATTATCTAGAGATGAAAAGGCTTTGGAACAGAAAGACTCTCCAAGTGGGGCTTGCTTGTTTGAGACATAGTTCTTCCATGGCACTTTGACATGGTTAGTAGGAACATTCCTTAGCCATGATGACAGATGTGGTTAGGTGCCTCTATTCCCAGCATCACTGTGAGCAGGTAAGTTATGTCACACCGTGGTGTGGTGATATTTCTACCACTGTTGTAACACTTGGGATGTGGTGCATACTGGAGTATGCATGTTTGGAGTTAGAAAAGGAAGAAAGGAAGAAAGGGAGGAAGGACAAGAGGGAGAAAGAAAGAGGGAGGAGGGAGGAGGTATGACCAGGGACAGCAAGCCATACTGGTATCCTACCTGACTCTTGAAGGCTATGTAGCAAAAAGTTTTAGCTCCCCCTGCCCCTCCTCTTCCTACACACAAAAAAACAGTCTCACACCACCTGCTCAAACTGCAAAGAGGACCAAACAGGCCAGGGTAGATGTGCAAACAAAGCTCTATGGAAGCCCCAGTGGCTCCCACAGGGCCTCCTGGGTCATGCCAGACAGATCTCTCTCTACAGATATTCTGAGGTTCAGCTCTGGCCCTTGGCAGTCTGCAGATTGTAGCCCAACAAGGGAACTAATTTAATACATACCAGTTGGCTCTCAATTAACAGCTCTGTGAACCCAGGGTCACATCAGGAGCTTGATGGGGCCTCCCTGTTTTCAAACAAAATCTGCTCCTGCCCCAATACTGGAAGGGCTGGACCTGTGTTCCAGGCAAGATAAGCTAGTATGGGTTGTAATGAAACCTCAAAGCCTCAGTGATTAAGAAGCTAGTGATTATTTCTCACCCACCCTACCTATCTGTCATAGTTTGGCTGGAGACTCATTCCTTCTCTAGGGTCAAAGAGAACAGAGCATTGGGCAGCGGGCAGGATCAAGAGGAGGATCAACATGGTCCCTGAGCTGAGGATTCCACCAGGCAGGCCCGAAATGCAGGGAGTGACAGAAGCTCAAGGGCTTCAAAGAGGAAGAGCCGTGGAAGTAGTCTTGGGGAGTCAGAGGTCTTGCAGGGAGCTGGTCATTTTACCCATTCTTCCTATCCTAGGTGAAAGGGAGGGAGCTGAGAAAAAGTTAGAACTTGACTTCCTAAAAATGCAACATTGTCTACATTTAATTTTAGGTCTAGACCTCAAAAGAGTGTGACCTCTACTGTTTGCTTATTCTGTGTCTATTCCGTGAGACACTCTGGTCACACTGTGCACAGGTTCCAAGACATTCTGGGATCTGCAAAGTTTATATAGGCCCCTGAAGTGAGTATAGAAAGAGGGAATCTCAAAACATCTTAAGACAGACACTGCCCGGATACTTTGATTCACTGCGCACCCAACTGCCTCCACCACCACTGTGCCAGCCAGGGTGCTGTACTCTCTCAAGAGGTCACTTAGGTTTAGCTGTGCTCCTGGTCCACTGACAGCCATCAGAAAGAACCAGGTTGGAGAACCTTTGGTACCCTAGAGAATGGGTAGTATTTCTACTGGGGCTTCCCCAGCAGCTCTCCTTCTCTGAGCAGCAGATGGAGGCAGCTATTGAAACACAACAGAGCACAGGAGAGACGCTCAGCTCCCAAGAGGGGACAGCCAGAGTGCCTTAGGCAGGAAGGCAGAGGGCATCCTAGGCAACCCACAGGAGTGTGGTAGTGAGGGGTCTTCCCAGGCTGTGGTAACTTGGTAAGGTAGTGGGCACTCAGTGCAGTGCACCCCGAGTCCTGCCTGGCCTCCTCTACCCTGGTAGGCGGACCAGACACTTGCTGTCATCACCCAGTCAGCAGCCACCAAGCACAATCCTTGGGGAAGTAGAATCCTTGCACACTTTTGATGCCAGCTCCTGACTTAGTGTTGTCACCATAGTCATCAAAAGAATGAATTTGAGAGATGTTCAGATGTCACCAGGAGGCCTCCTGAACTGGATCCAAGGATGAGCTATTTCATTCTGTCATTCTTTCACTGGCCAAACAAACACTAGGCGCTTCACTGAGGTATGGAGGAATTTTTCCATTTGTTTTCTAAGATGTAGCTATTGAGATTTGGAACCACTGCCCAACAAGAGTAGCATTCACCTGTTTCCATGAAGCTATAGTTTGGACATCACAGTGAGGTACCCTGGAGGTGGTTAGATAAGCCTAGAGAAGGCTGCCTGGCTTCTGGGGACTAAAGGAATCATAGAAGTTCACAAATGGGAAGCTGTTTAGCTGGACTTTTCTATGTATAGTGTATTTCTATGAATGAGTTATAAGGCATCAACTAATCTGGGCCTCACAATCTCCTCAAGTCAACTGGAAAGTCAACTCTCAAAACAAACTCCCTGTTTGTTTTGAGAGTTTGTTGATGGGGAATTTATACAGAGGAGTGTTGGCCATTATATTAGCTAGACTCTGAAGGTCAGTGATCTCTGCAGTTGGGAATTCCGAGTCAAGTCCATAGAATCTTAAAGGGTAGTGATTCAGACCCAAGTTAGAGTTCCTCATGGTAGTAACACATGATCACTTAGAAATCTGCTGTGATACGATAAATATTCCCAAATTCTTGGTCTTCCTTACCAATAAATTCTAGCTCTTCTTTGACTGGTAAAAACAGGAAAGCAACACTCTGAAGAGTTTGCAGATCACAACCCTTGACCTGGAGGGCTTCTTCAGTTAAAGTCTAGGGGTTCCTGAGACATGCCCCAGAGGCCCCTGGGAGTGGTGTCCTTTGACCTTTCTCCTGGCTCACCCAACCAGAGAAGACCCATGGTAGTATCCTTCATGTCCATTGCTTTTCCTTTTTCAAAGGATGTCATCTGAAGAAAGAGATCTTATGCTAAGTGAAAGAAGGGCGGAGTGGGGGATAGAGAGGGAAGACAAGAGGAAGGGAAGGAGGAGAGAGGCCAAATCACACATTCAGCCCAGGAAGACCAGGCTGATAGTGTCACACAGAGAGCACTGTGGAGCAGGTGAACTTCCTCAGGGGGCTTCCCACTGCACACCCAAGTTAGCTCCTGTTTGATCAAAGACGCCAAGGCCTTTGATTTTCATCGGATGATTGCAGGCAGCATTTAATATGATGATTGTCATTTACCTTCTGGTAATTTTCAAAGTGAATCAAGCCTTGACTGCTTTGGTTTTATTAATAGAGAGGGAGAAAACATGAGCTAAATGTCTTCATTTGCACAAAGACACCCTTGTGGGGAAGCTAAGTGGTAGGCTGAGTCCTGATCGTCACACCTTGCCACACCTTGTTATTGGTTGGGCTGGATGAAAGAGGCAGCTAAAGCTTACACTGATCCCCTCCCCCAGTGTATGAGAGGATGAATAACCTCTGTGGGTGGGAAGAGGAGACTAAAGCCTAGGCTAAACCAACATATTCAATGCCAGTGTCTCATCGAAGTACATGATCTCCTTTTCAACTCTCCCTTACAGTCACCTTTTCCATTATTGCCTGGCTTCTTCTTCCTGTCAGCATAAAAACTACCATCCTGAGGCAAAATGTGCTTAGTATCCCAATAAAGCACACTGTCAGGAGGTTTCACTGCTGTAAACTCACCCAGTCTTTCCCCTATTTCCCTATTTCCTCTCCTGTGGTGCTTACATTCTGGTGCCTGGCAACCCCATGCTGGATGCAGTCGCTCACACCAGGCAGGCAAGGGTGATAGCCTGGGGAATCCCCAGCCAAAGGGCAGATCTAACAAGGACCCTTATCAGATGAGCCTGAGGTGTGAGGTGACTCAGACACTGTGAAAAGGCATTATTCATCTAGATCCAGCCTTCCCTCTATCAGACAGCATGACCACCCCCC
>NW_008343660.1:610778-670049 GCF_000622305.1 Nannospalax galili | reverse complement strand
CAAATGCTGTGTCTAAAAAAAGTTCTGAAAACCACGTCCTGTGTTAAATAAGATAGAGGATCTTGTTACTCAGATGATTTGTATAAAGCAACCCTTTTATTCATTCTCTTGCTCATTCATTCATTCAGTCACTAAACATGTACAAATGTATTCAAGGCTTTGAGCACAGCTCTGGCTCAGGCATTGAAAATACAGAACAAAATGGTTTCCTGTTTTTATGAAGGTCAACTCGTTAGACAACCACCGAAGAGAGAAATAGAAGGTTCTATCTTTCTTTTGGAAAAAAAACAAAAAAACAAAACTGGATCTTCAGAAATAATTGTTTGCACCAGATTTAGTGGTGAAACAGAATGAAGCCTCCTCTGACTGCTTTGTCCTGGACACACCCTTGCTGTCCACATCAGCTTGTACCTCCAGGGCAAGCGCTCCCACCTCTTCCCTCCCAGGTTTTAGCTCTGCTTTGATCAACTTTTCTGTGGTAGCCTATTTGAAGTATGGTGGGATCCAAACACACCTGGAAAATTACTCTTTGAAGACAGAACAGGAGATAAGGGCATCTAGCTTATATAAAAAGATCATTAGAGATGTCTCATTAGCAAATATGTCTCTGCCTGTTTATGGTCAGAGATCTAAGAATTAAGACAGAGCAATTAGCAAGAAGGTAGAAAGATCAGGCATGGAGGTTGATCCAGATTCTGCTGTTGATGTCTGCAGAGCCAGATGTTATGATGTCCCTCAAAACCACCAACAAGCCACTGGAGCAGGTTGATCATACCAGACAGACTCTTTTCACTCCAGGATGTGAACAGAGACAGTAATTTGTTTTACTGGGCTGATTTATGTTCCAGATGGGTAGAATTTCCTAGCCTATGAAGGCCTGACCAGCGCTACCATCTTAGAGTTCCCAGAGAATCAGACTTGGCATCACTTCAGACCTAGGACCTGCTTCGTGGCAAAGGAGTATAACTATGGCTTATAACCATGGAACCCAGAATACTTTCCACACATAGCACATTGGGGAGACTTGAAGGGAGCCCTCCATTAGCCTCACACCATAAAGCAATTCCTGCTTTGCTAACAAGCCTGTCTGGGATCCCTAACTATAAATTTCTGCAAACAGGCCATGCTATTGGAGAAAGAATACAGACTTTAGATCCTAATTTAAGTCCTCCTGAAACCCTAATCTATCAGGGAAGAATGCAAGCCTTGAATCATCCACCCAACCCTCATGATTCTGTTTACACACAGGAGAATACTTAGCCCCTGCTGTTTGGCCCGGTGGCTACTGCAAACTCTGCTTGTCAGTAGTCGCCTCTCATTGAGTAATAGAGATCAATATGGATTGTCTGAAGTTGGAATTAAAAACTCCTGTTCCTAAGAGAGACCACCAGTTGGATTGTATCAGAAGCGTTTGAAAAGACCCAGCCAAGGTTAAGGACAAGGTCGTCATTCAATATATTCAATATACTCCATGTGGGGGGGACATGAGCCATTTTAGAATTTGTGCCTCTTGTTCTTTTAGTTTCAAGCACAATCACCAGAGAGGCAGTCAAAGCTGATAAAAATATGATCACCAGAAGTTCAGCTCACTAGCAGTTTAATTTCAGGGTTGTTTCACCAGGCAAGAAACCTACCTGCCTTCTGAGGAGACAGACATCAGTCTCTTTATGGCCTTGGAGGAGAATCTGTGACTATTCCACCAGCCCATGTATAGTAAGGTTTTTGTTTCTGGTTTTTTGGTGGAGGGGTAAGAGGCAAGCCATGTGGTAACTGTAGGATGAACCACTACCACCTTGAAGGATCCGCAAGAGGTCAGAGTGAATTTACTATGGAACACAGTGGCTCTGCCCAGTGTGAAGAGTAGACTAGACATGCCTGTCAGTGTCTCATTCATTCATACAGTGCTCCCTGCCCCTCTTACTGTAAGCACCTTCTGCTGAGAGCTTTCTTTGAATGAAAGAACCTGTGCATGTGGAGGCTGAAAGGTTTGGGATTGGGAGCGGGTTTCAAGAGGGACACTGAGATGGATTACTGGGAGTAATTAGTAATTAGCAAGGAGTTTATTAGAAAAGTTATTAACATCCTGGACACACAGACAGCAACAAGGCAGGGGCTCTAAAGAGAGGAAATCCAGGCCCATGTGACAGAAGTAGGGTTTTTCTTTTATACCTTTCTGAGAATGGAGGGGATTTTACAGTATAAGCCTCTTGTCAGGCTCTCTGGATTCTAGACAGAAGGCAGAGAAGGGGGTGAGGAGCAAGATGTGTAGACACCAATATCTCCTTTGATGTAAACTCACTTCTCTAGGAGGCAGAGTTTAGTCTCAGGAAATCCAAGAGCGTGGGACTCATAATGTCTCAGCAGGGTGCTTGTCAGAATCTATGAAAGGAGGAAATCTGCTTCGAAGTACTGTCACCTGAGCAGTGGCTAGATTCTAAGGTTACATTCTTACACAGGCCACAGGTGCTGGGGAACACCTGAGAACAAGCCTCAAGAAAGTATAGCAAGTGGGACCATTGGAGAAGGAACTTGGAGAACATTAACAAGGAGACCTCAACTTGTTGAGACCTGAAAGATGAGCGAGACTCAACCAGACACGGGGAAGGAGTGTTGACAGACGCAGGTGTGTGGTGGTCACACAGCAAATGAGAAAGTGACAGGAACATGAGGCAAAGAGGGACAGGCAGGGAGGCAGGCATCAGACAAAAGAGTTCTTGGGACCCTTGTTTTGGAATCCCACTTATTCCTAAGATTGCTGAAACCCAATGAAGTATTTTCAGCAGAAGATGTCATCACTCACCTTCTCTGTTGGGAGCTTACTCTGGCTCTGTGTGGAGAAGCGTTGTGAGGAAGAAGGCATGAGTCAAAGACACTGGGATTCTACTTGGCATTTGGAGGTATACGTCTGGTGGGTAAGGGACATCATATGATCACTGATCTAGTAACTAAATTCCACTATAGAGGGAATGTAATATTACAAAGGGAAGATAAAATGTGAAAAGAGCAGACAGCCTCAACCTCAGCCTGATGGACACAAACTTTGAGAGAAAAGCTAGAAGCAGAGGACACTGTGAAAAGCCATTGTTTATCTAGTCCCCACTTCCCTTTGTCAGACACCACACCCTTGAAACTGTGTTTAAATGAAGTTCTGCAAACTTAGTCACATGTTAAATGGGATGTTTCTTTAAAAAAAGAGACCAAGAAGCAGAGCCAGAGAAGATGAAAAGGATGGTACCCTGGGAAGACAGGGAAAGGAGGTAGCTTGGCCAGCCGCGTCTCATGACATCAGAGGGAGAGCAAGAGAAGGCCCACCCTCTGTTCTTAGCAGAACAAAATAGCATAATGCTTTAGGAAAATGTGCTAGTTGGTATGTTCCTGGGGATTTATTCAGAGGAAATAAGTGGAAAAAAATAATCCATATATATTAAAATGATGGTATTACTTATAATGGTCAACAAAACTAGATGGTAAACCGTGTTTAATCCCTCTAATAGAGAATTGACTAAATAAACTTAAAATTTTTAATGAAATACTTTGCAACCATTAAAAATTATAACTACCATGAAGTAAAATTTAAAAGTATGCAAAGCAACATCAAGAGAGAAACCAAAGTGCAAAATGCAAGATTCTACATAAAATCTAACTGTTCAAATGGAAAAAAATCAGAAGAACATGGACAGTGCAATGTTTTAGGTTAAAAAATGAGATTACAACATGTTTAAATATTTTATTTTGAGACTCCATACATAAGTATTTTCTTTGCATTATTCTCAGCCCTCCCGTTCCCTCTGACTCCCCCTATGTTCCCCGACTCCTCAGTTTCTTGTCCTCTTTTTTGATTATTGTTATATATACATGCATACATTCATATATATACATACTATATACACATTATATATTTATATATACATATATTCACACACACATCTACGTGTGTGTGTGTGTGTGTGTGTGTGTGTGTGTCCATTAGTGGTGTTTGTGTGTGCCTGTGTTGAGGGATGCCCACTTGGGATTAGATAACCTCTCAGGGAGCTTGTCCCTGGACAGAACTGATTCTCCCTCCCTCAGCATCCATTGATTGCCTGTAGCTCTTTGTGCTGGATAATTTTAGTTGTCAACTTGACATGTAGGTAGAGGGAGTCTCAACTGGAGAATTTCCTCCACTGGACTGGTCTGTGGCCACATCTGTGGGACTTTTTTATTTTTAAGTGACATGAGAGGGCCCAGCCCACTGTGGGTAGTGCCACCCCTGGGTAGCTTATTCTATATTGTATTAGAGAACAGGCTGAGCATGGACCAAAGGAGCAAATCAGTAAGCAGCATATTTCCATGAACTATACTCCAGCTCCTGCCTCCAGGTTCCTGCCCTGAGTTCCTACCTTGGGCTCCCTGATGAACTGTGATCTGGGAGATGTAAGCCAAATAAACTCTTTCTTCCCCAAGTTGGTATTGGTCAGAGTATTTTATCACAGCAATGGAGAAACAAACTAGAACACTCTTCATCTTGAGGTGGGACTTCTTGACATTTCCTGTATCCACCTTGGCATGTCAATTGGTTGTGCCATTATGCAGAACTTGTTAGACTATCATATTGTGGAATGCATGTCTAGAATGCATTAATTAGCAACAGGTCTAGTCCCTCGACTCTTACAACTTTTTAAAAAATATTTTATTTATTAGTTTCATTTCATGTGTATGAGTGTATTGCCTGCATGTGTATGTGAGTGCACCCATGTCGTGCAATGCTGCGGAGGTCAGAAGAGGGCTTTGGATTCCCCTGGAACTGGAGTTAAGGATGGTTCATAGCCGCCATGTGGGTGCTCGGAATTGAACTTGGGTCCTCGGCAAGAGCAGTCAGTGCTCTTAACCACTGAGCCAGCTCTCTAGCCCCGACTCTTACAATTTTTATGCCCCCTTTTCTTCAATGTTCCCAGAGTCTTAGGTATAGAGATTGTATTGTAGATGTGTCACTTAGAGCTGGGCACCTCACAGTCACTTATTCTCTGTATTTTTACCAGTTGTGGAACTTTGTCGTAGTCTCCATCTGTTGAAAAAAGAAGCTTCTTTGATGAGTGGTGAGAGGTACAATTGTCTGTAAATATAATGATGTGTAATTAGACTATAGTAAGAAATTATGTTGGGCTAGGAAAGTGACAGAAGTAGGCCCTTCTCTAGGGTCTATGACCTCTCCAACCATGTGTACTTGGCTATATTTGCTATATTTACAGTACCATGTATGGATTCCCCCCCCCCATTGAGAGGGCCTTAAGTTTAATTAGACAGCTATTGATTAGCCAAAGATAAACATGGCAGTATTGCACCAATAGAGATAATTTTCTGGGCTGGTCATTGTTGTGGTCTGTAGACTTTACAGCTGTGTAGGCCCACTGATTAGTTTTCTCCTTTGGTAGCTTGCATAGTATCTTCTAACTGTGAGAGCTAGTTTTCAGGGAGAAGGTTTCCAGGTCAGTTCCAACCCAATTACTCCAAGTTCTGCAGTATGTATTGTCATCAGCAATAGGGTCTTACCTTCAAGTTCTGGGAGGTAATCAAGGGCTGTAGCATTTGGGAGTCTCTTGGACTACCCTGACCGACAACTCAAAGGGAAGTTTCCCTGCCTGGCACTGTGATTTTTGTTATGTAATTATTCACATGCACTCACATATATATTATATGTGTATTTTTCAATCAGCTTATTAAATAATACATTTCCTTTTAACTTTTCACACCACCTAAGCATTATTTATCTTTTTAAAGACTGTATTTATTTATTTTCATTTTATGTGTATGAGTGTTTTGTCAGCAAGTATATAAATGTGCCACATGAATGCAGTGCCCACAGTAGCCAGAAGAGGGCATAGGAATCCCCCAAATCTGGAGTTACAGGTGGTTGTTAGCTGCCATGTGCCTGCTGGAAGCCAAACCTGGGTCCCCTGCAAGAGCAGCAAGTGCTTATTTCTCCAGCCCTGGATTATGACTTTTTAAATTACTCCCAATATTTACTGTTTCTACTTACCAATAATTTACAATCAATAGAAAAGAACATACTGCATAGTAATTTTACAGTTCGTCAAAAAACTAGTATAATGTCAGAGAATTTGTCTAAGCAAGGATGAGAAAAGCAAATTTTTGCATCTATAACAGGCTTTTGTAGAAGTATGTATTGTCTTCTGAACTGAAGAGAACCTGACAATTTAATATATATTCAATGATCATCCAGAGAGAATCAGTGTCCAAATAGCCCTTAGTGTGAGAATGTTCCACTTGGAAGCTTTGAAAATAAAAGGAAATTAACTTAAATGAAGCATAACGAAATATGGCTTCACAGAATCATAGATTCTAAAATCATTCTCCCACCTTGGTGGAAAAGAGGAAAAAAATTTTTTGGTTTTCGTTTTGTTTTGTGTTGTTGAGATAGGTTCTCCCTGTAGCTCTGGCTGGCCTGGAACTCATTATGTAGACCAGGCTGGCCTCCATCTCACAGAGCTCCTCCTGCCTCTGCCTCCCGAGTGCCGGGTTGAAAGGAATGCAGCACCATGCCAAGCTTGTTATTTTTTGAGTGTCAACATGCACCAGGAATGAAGCAGGAACTCCTGTGCAGTGGCTCATGCCAACCTAGGAAGTGTGAGGACCCCCCTGAATCATCAGTGACATTCTCTAATCAACAGCTCCAAACTTCACAGAGCCTACTCTTGCTTCATGCCATCTCCTCATTGGGAAATGAAGGAAATTTCAGTGCCATCTGCACACCTGGGACAAATCTTCCCTAAACTCCATAGCACATGGCTTTTTCCTGGTCAGTTCACCTAAATTTCCAAGCCTGGGTCATATTGCCAACTCTTCCTTTATATTTAAACCCGACCTTCCTCTTGTCTTAGATCTGCCATGATAGGTCTCCAATTCTCATGAATGAGCCTGTCGCAGACTATCATGTGATACCCATTTGTCCTCATATTTAATCCTTCTTTCCTTGCCCCACATATTACAGTGTTCTAGAAGGCTGGAGTGCTCTCTTCTAGCTGACTGGTAGGAGAATTCTTCATTCCTTGATACTCACGATCTTGAGATTATTAGAGTGCTCATTAGCAGATGTGCCTTTGTTTCCTCCATCCCAAAGATATGAAGAGTAAGTTTCTCTAATGGACTTTGTAACATCCACCCTTTATTTTTATTGCTAATGGACTCTCCAGTAATATAAAATGACTGATGAGTGCAGTCAAAGAGAAGCAGAAAAATCAATACTGTCCAGACTCCATATTAGTTCAAAGCAGGTGAGGAGCTGAGGCTGGCAGACAACGTATTGGAAATGGGAGACAATGATGTAAAATGGGCTGTGAAGCTCTCTGCAAAGGAGATTTTTCTGTATAAACAGAGGATGTTGGAACTACAGAATATTTTGTTTGAGAAGGTCTTGGAATGCCATAGAACTGTGTCCAGCAGAGGGCAGTGGTACATGCACACAGTCTCCCGGTCACCGCTACCTGAGTGCTGCCTCTCTGTAACGTCCCACTTGCCCTCTCAGTGAAGTGGCTCAGGCCCCCATGCAACTGGAAAGCCCACCCTTGCTTACAGCAAAGCCATAGCAGCTACAGGTTCACATCTGATGATCTGCTTCAACATAGCAGACACACTCAGCTTTGTATAGGTATCATCTCATTTGACCTTTACAACAGCTCCATGATGCAAGCACTGTTGTCACCATCATCCCCTTTAAAAAAGGAAAAATGAAGTTGCTTGACAAAGCACATCAGCCAGCAGTTCACGGAGCTGTGACTGGTCCTGGTTCTCCTCCACAATTCCAGGGCTTAGGCAGCAGGGATGATATCAGTGGCATGAATGTGTTCCATTCGAGGGTATCATTCATTATCTTACCCTGTGAAATTTCTAGACAGCAGGAGTTTTTTTTTGTCCATCCATAGCAAATGGAGAGCTTTCCATATGATAGTAGTTATGAAATAATTAAATTTGATTCATCATTTAAAACTTCTTTTAGTGTATCTGCTATGGAGTAGGTTGGGATGCTTTCTAATTTGTCTTCATTTTCAATAGAAGATAGTAGATAGTAATGGCACAACCATTAAAGACATAGTCAACTAAGAAATAAACGTGAGCACATACCTGAATGGACACAGTATTACCCAGAGGAAAAAGCTCAAATGCTTACTTATGCTGCTTCTTTAACTGCTACTTGCAGTTTTCTTGAAACCTCCATTAATGCCCAGGTTAATCACAACTTCTAAACATTGTCTATAGATGATGTTTTCTGCCAATTGTCACCCCCAGGGCAGTATGAGTTTGAGTGAGTTTGTGTGTGAAGACTCTCTTTCAAGCTTTCAGCCAGCCATCCCTCTGGATGTCTCTCAGAGCTCACTCCCATCAGCCCCAGCCATCCACCCCATCCTCATTCCTTTCGGAGACAATGGCATTGACTCCTCCCGATCTGTACCTTATTACTCGGCTAAGACTGTACAAATATTTGTATTTCAATGTGTTTACATGTCGTATCTTTCACCATCTCTACTAGGGCCTTTACACCAATTACATAATACAGTACACCCTTAAAAATGACAACAGAGATAGAATCAGGATATATTTTTGTACTGTAAGAAATTAAAGAATACTGTGCTGTAATTATTCTAGGAATAGCAAAAGGTTTAAGAGTTGAGAATTAGGTGATTGCTTCTCAGAGGGGCTAATACTGGTACTGAAGAGGGACTATGAATTCTCTAATAAGATTTTTTAATTTAAAAAATTTATTTACTTTTATCTTATGTGTATGAGTATTTTGCCTGAATGTTTAAGTGTACCATGTGTGTACAATTCCCACAGAGGCCAGAAGAGGGCACTGGATTCCCCCTGGAACTGGAATTACAACAGTTGCTAGTCATCATGTGGGTGCTGTGGACCAAATCCAGGTCCTCTGCAAGAGCAGTCAATGCTCTTAACTGCCAGGCCAGCTCTCCAACCCCTCTAGTAAAAAATTTAACTTTGAGTTTTTATTACATCTCGTGAAAAATTAAAATAATCATATTCTTCCTGATGATTATATATCAAAGAATACAGAGCATGGCAGTTATGAACTTGATTCTGGAACAACGGCTAAAGTTGACACCAGTAGAGCCTGTCTAACTGTAAACACTGGAAATTTTACTTGCCTATAAAATGTTTTTGTTATTGTTTGTTTTGTAGTCAGGGTCTCACTACAGCCCCAGCTGGCCTGGAACTCACCATGTAGAC
The DNA here is from genome assembly GCF_000622305.1 of Nannospalax galili. Classification (NCBI taxonomy): domain Eukaryota; kingdom Metazoa; phylum Chordata; class Mammalia; order Rodentia; family Spalacidae; genus Nannospalax; species Nannospalax galili. The sequence goes on along the minus strand of NW_008343660.1, from coordinate 660,812 downwards.
CAGGCCGACCTTGCTCTCGTAGAGATCCATCTCCCTCTACCTCCTGAGTACTGGGACTAAAGGCATGTGCCATCTCGTGCAGCTAGTCTGTAAAATGTAACAGCACAGGGTGTTAGTGAGGGTTACGAGAGTTAACACACAAAAGCAAAGCAGATTCTGTTGTACAATAAGCATTTTATAACCATGAGTCATTCTTACTAGTAACAAGAAATGCTGTATGAGTTCAGTATTGTGTTTGTGTTTATAGCCATAGCATTATCAAATACTACTTGAACTTCAGAGCCAAAAGAGAAAGTAGAGCTCGGATACATAAACAATGTGTTCACACTAAGTGACATCCAACTGTTATAACACTGTACTAGATGGTGGATTTTTGGGGAGTTTGAGTGGAGAAAATGAGTGAGACGATTTAGCCACTCCCCAAAGCTCGCAGTGATAAACGCCAAACCACGCAGAGCATGCGTTATAAGGAGCCAGCGCCACCTTCCCATCGGAGGAAGCACATTGCCACAATTCCATCTTAATCCCATGTTAATATTTAAACCTTTCTCTTTTTATTTCATTTGTGAACTTCATTTGGAACTGTAGAAATTTTAAGCAAGGAGGGTTTATGCTATTTCTGTTTTAGAAATGTTAGTAACATTATTTCAGATTAGTCCTGGGATTCCACAGGACCTTTCTTTGAAAGCACCCCTCAGTTCCTCAAGTTTGGAAATAGCACTGACTGCTACAGCCTTTCCATTTGGCTTAATTAGCCAAATTAAGAACCAAATTGAGTTCTGTGAGGGAACCAAGCTGCTTTCAGAACAGTTAGGTCCACATTTTGTTATGCCCTCAACAGCTCCTCCCATTCTTGGGAATTGTGAACCATTGAGGTTACTTTGCTAATAACCTTCATCCACTCTCTTATTGCCATTATTTATTTAAATTTTACATTTAAACATGTTCTTATGCTTAGTTTGTCTTAGATACTATGTTAGTTATTTAGATGTGCAAACATATAAATAAAATAGAAGACATTAACACTGTAGAACATAACCCTAAAGAAATAAAAAATAATTTATATGCTCATCAGCCTCGTGCTTTTCATGAGAAGAATTCTGCTTGGAAGGCCACTCAGGGGCAGGGGGTGGGGATTACTTCCAACTTGAAGAGCTATGACTATTCAACCTGTTTAGCTGGGTAACAAGACCAAGGTCAAGGCCACTCTGGCTCTTCCCTCATGACTCACAGTTCAGGCTCCTGCTTGGAAGGCCCCCAACAACATAAGCGGATGGGACCAGCTCCAGTTTTTCATAGATCCAAGTGCTTCTGTTTCTCTCACCATGCAAGCATATCAACCACTCTGGAGCCTGCAGAGGACGAATTACATTTACAGAGCCCTCAAAGTTTTAATTAACTGATTTAAATTGTTGAATGAATGCCCATGTCCCTGGGGATCAAACCCCAGTTGAGTAAGAGGAGAGAAGCTAAGTGTACTGACTGAGATAAATTCCTTGGAGAAATGTCTAATTAGTGACTCTCTCTCTTTATCCAAGCAGCAAAGGACTATTGATGTCACCATAAAATTTAAGAGTTTGCACACAACGGTAAAGAAGGTAGATGGATAGTCATTTTCAACATGACGAATGCAAACCAGAGGTGATACATTAACTAACATGGGAGGTAAGGGAGTGAGGGTTGAAAGATCAAACTAGTTCCCCTGAAGGCCACAACCATGCCAGATGTTAACTCTTCAGTTGCTACATGGTGGGGGTGACCCAGGTGCTGCCTCACCCAGAGGATGAGGGAGGGGCACCCAAGGGGCTTATCGCTCAGCTATTTACCGGCCAGTGGGAAAATAGTGCAGTGTTTTGCCACGGCTATGATTCTGCTAATGTGCTCTGGCTAAACATCAGCCTAACCTCACCACTCCTCATGGCCAAGTTTGTCAAAGAGCAGCTGCTGTAGCCTTGGCCCAGGTGAGAAATTAGACCAGAGTTCCTTCTCCTTCAGGGTGTGAGGGTGTGTGCTTCTACCAATACGAGACAACTCCAAGGCAAGATGTGAGGCAGACGATTTCATTCTGAGGAGAAGGTCCTAGACTTTAGTTGATGTGGACAGATAACTAAGCTATAAATTGCAGTGAAATGCAACATCTGGTCATGCGTGGTAGTGCATATGCATAATCCCAGTGCTCAGGAAGCTGAGGCGTGAGGATCACTACAAATTTGAGGCCAGATAAGGCTACAGAATAGGAACTTGCCTCAAAAAAAACTGAAAAAAAAAAAAAGAGAGAAAATAAAACAAGAAATAGCAACATCCCCAAACACCCTGTGCTGGATAGCTGTAGTGTCAACTTGACACACCTGGGTTGAGGGAGCCTCAATTGGGGAATTGTCTCTATTGAACTGGCCTGTGGCCATGTCTGAAGGGCATCTTCTTGATGAGTGATGTGGGAGGGCCCAGCCCACTGTGAGTGGTGCCACCCCTGGGCAGGTGGGCCTGTATTGTGTAAGAAAGCCTGCTAAGCAGAGGCCAGGGGAGCAAGCCAGTAAGCAGCATTCCTCCATGGCCTGCACTCCAGCTCCTGCCTCCAGGTTCCTGCCCTGAGTTCCTATCTTGGGCTCCCTGATGAACTGTGACCTGGGAGATGTAAGATAAATAAACCCTTTCCTCCCCAAGTTGGTAGTGGTCAGGGTGTTTTGTCACAGCAATGGAGAAACAAACTAGGACACACCCCAAATCAGAAAAGTATAGTTGGTCTGTTAGTGAAGGTTTATTCTTACATTTGAGTCAAATTGCAAAGTATTTGCTCAGAGGATTTCTCTCTCTGTGTGTGTGTGTGTGTGTGTGTGTGTGTGTGTGTGGTGTGTGTCCATGTGTGTATGTGGTATGCAAGTATATGGTGTAAATGTGTGTGCTGTGTATGATGTATGTATGTAGTAAATATCTACGTGGTGTGTGGTGTGTGTGTGTGGCGTATGTGGTGTACGTGTGTGTGGTATGGTATGTGTGGTTTCTTTGAGTGTGTGTAGAGGTCCAGAGTTGATGCTAAGTGTCTTCCTAGATCACATTCCACATCTCTCATCTGTTGCTGAACCCAGAACTCTCTGATTCAGCCAGTCTGGCTAGTGCTTTTATTCCAGGGATTCCCCTGTCTCTGTCTCCCTCCCTAATGCTGGGATTACTGGTGGCAGCTACACCTGCCCAGCTTTTGTATGAGCTCTGGGGATCAAAAACTCTGTGCTTTATCCACTAAGCCATCTCCCCAGTCCCTGTTTTGAGAATATTTAAAATGTATGTTCTTTGGCTAATATCAAGCTAGTTACAAAAACAAAAGCTCATTGACCAAACCAGTGTTTTCTGGGGGTAATTTTGCTGCAAGCCTAGAAGAACAATGTTTTTCTCCTCTTACCAGGAGCAGCCCTTCTAGTGGGCAGAAAGGAGGAGCCAGGATAAACTTCTGAGGGAAATGCTTTCATGAATGAAGGGGTGGGTGTCCAAAAGTTAAGTACTTTGGATCTGAATGATTGAAGGAAATGACTTTTCTGAATTAAGCTAGCAAATAATGAAGTCAATCTGGGCAGGATTCCTTTCACACGGCTCACCACCCTCCCACCCCCAGCTCCCCATGGTGCCTGCAGGGACTGTAATGGGCACACAGCATCCACACCCACTTTCATGTTGAGGTCAGTAATAAATTGGGGCTAGGGATGTAGCTCAGTGGTAGAGTGTTGCCTAGTATACGGATGGCCTTGGGTTTAATCCTTAGCACTGGGGAAAAAAAATAAAAAGGACACATAACCACTCATCAACTCTGACATGTTAAGCTAAAGCTATTATTTCAAATCATTAATCACCTAAATATTTTTCTGTCCAGGCAAAGTTTTTATACTTTTCAAAATTAAGTTCCTTCAGTCATATTATTTGAAGCAATCATCTAAGCTTGTCATTTAACTCCCATCTACGAAACTGCCAAGACACAAATCTCAGTAGTCAAGTAGGAAAGGGATGTAGGTTCTCCTCAGTCCTGCCTTGTGGCGTCCATGGGGCCATGTATTCAGAATGCCACCATGGCTCTAGCAGGGGCACTAAAGAGGTACTTTCATGTGCAACCACCTGAGCACCAAGCCTGTGCCTAAATCGTGTCTGAACCCAATGCAGACCAGGTCTTTCTGTAAGTGTTGATGTTTATGCTCTTCACTTACAAACTTGGAACATGAGTGGTCTTGCGATGGAAAACAGCATAGAGTTATGACTGCCTTGTGTTCTTATCTTTAACCAAACACTGAGTAAGCTCATTAGCTGGTCTTCCATCCCCTCCTGACATGGTCCTGGGAGTTGGGAGTGAAAGCAGGAACTACTGCTGTCCCCAGCCCTCTCTTTTGTGGCAGCTGGTGCCCAGGTGAAAAACTCCCCTGATAATGAGGCCCCAGGAGGGCTTTCAGGCTTTGATGTTCCTTGCTAAGTGACTCCAGGCAGTGTGTCTAAAAGTCCCCTGTAAGTTTTTCCTGTGGTAGCAGTTATGAAGGGGAAAGCTGGAAATAGATGTTGAGGGAATCCCTCTTCTCATACTGGGTAGTGCTTCATTTTGTCTTCCTCAAGGCCATCAGATTACTTCCCAGATGAGGAAACTGAGGCACAGAAACCTACGATCAATTAGGAAGAAGAGGGTAGGATAGAAAAAAGAAAAGCAAGCTTTCCTCTCCACCCTTCCACATTCCCTCTAGAAAGTCCAGGCACCTCACAACAGATCCAATGCCCTGTGCTTGCTCAGAAGTGCCAATGAAGGCTGAAAGCCTGGCATCATCAAACCTGCCTACCTTCCCAGCAGAGCTAGGGGAGACTGTGGCAGCCGCACTCTACACGGTGTGGTCCCCAACATTCTTGTTCAGTACATCTTCTCTCTTGGTGATTGCTCTGTCTTCCTTCTTTTTCAAATATTTTATTTTTTTATTTTTATTTTTTAATTTTATGTGTATGTGTATTGTCTGCATGTATGTAAGTGTACCAATGTCATGCAGTGTCCTAGAAGGTCAGAAGAGGGTGCCAGATCTCCTAGAACTGGAGCCATGGACAGTTGTTAGCTGCCATGTAAGTACTGGGTACCAACCCTAGGTCCTCTGCCAGAGCAGTTAGTGTTCTTAACCACCGAGCCATCTCTCCAGTCCCCTATCTTTCTTCTTGAAACCCAGCCCTCCTTTAATTTATCTGCCTGGCATCCAACTTTTAAGAACTCTACCCTGTAGTCTATAAAGCAGAACCATCACACTAGCTAGCCCTTACACCTAGGGACTGTGCACAGTAAGTTGTCAATGGCCTTCCCTTTCTGTTGTCCTGTCCTCTCTTTTTTTTAAAAAAAAAAAAAGATTTATTTATTTTTATTTTATGGGTATGAGTGTTTTGCCTGCCTGTGTGTAACTGCACCACATGCGTATTGTACCCACAGAGGCCAGAAGAGAATTTTGGATTCCCTGGAACCGCAGTTAGGAACAGTTGTAGGCCTCCATGAGGGTGTTGGGAACTGAAACGTAGTTCTATGCAAGAACAGCCAGTGCTCTTAACTGCTGAACCATAGTCATAAAGCTGCTTAGTCACAAAGATTTATTTCTATTATTTTAATTGTGTGTGTGTGTGTGTGTGTGTGTGTGTGTGTGTGTGTGTACATATGAATACAGGTACCCACAGAGGTTAGAGGCATTGGATCCCCCTGGAGCTGAAATAACAAGTGGTTGAAAGCCTACCTATATGGGTGCTGGGAACCAGACTCAGTTCCTCTGCAAGAGCACTCTTAATCACTGTGGCATCTCTGCCCTCCCCCTTTTAAGGTTTCTTAAAGTGTGTATATATGTGCCTGTGTGAATTTATGTAGACCATGTGGATGCAGGTGCCCTCAGAAGCCAAAGGGCATCTGATCCTCTGAAACTGGAGTTACAAGAGGTTGTGTCATCAGATGCAGGTGCTGGGGGCTGAACTGCATCCTCTGTAAGAGCAGTAAGCACTCTTAACCACTGAGCTGTCTTTCCAACCCCACCCTGTCCTTTGTAAAAACTCATGCCAATATTCCTGCTTACTAGAAAACTGGCATTTTCTCAGCACAGTTATAAAATCAGCCATTCTGTTCCATTGGAGAAAAAAACGACTGTGCCTCACTTCGTTTTGACCCAAAGTTGCCATGTTACTGGGACACAGTTATCCATTCTTTGTGACTGTTATATCAAGTTTGGCATCCCTCATCTATCATATTGCTCTCTGTGCATTTAAGGGGTGTGGGATAATCAGATTTGGGGGGTGCATATGCTCTCATTGTCCAAGTTCATTTCACAACACATTGGTTAAAGTAGATTTTTAATATGTCATCCAGGTTAATGTCAGTGAGCTGAGTCTGAGTAGCTAATGAAGGTGTTTCTCTAAGGAATGGCAGAATGCCCCAGGGGCTCTCTCCCAGTGAATTCCACCTCAGCCTTACAAACACTTTCCCATTCAACCCCCCCTGGAGCCAATGCTGTCAATTACTCTCAGCTCAGCAGTGTTTTTACAAATGCACAAAGGATAATTATAGAAAGACCCCTGCTAATTTTCCTATCTCTTATGTAAACTTGAACCCAAGCCTCCACTTCAACTGTTTCCTCCTACCTGACATAACCTGGCAGGCACCAAAGGATAGAGCTGCTTTGAGGGAGAGAGCAAGCCAGGATGAAGAAGGCAAGGGGCCGTTCAGACTAGCACGCCCTGATCTTGAAGATGGTTATAAATCCAGCACTGTGGAAACAGTTAGATCACTTGATTGGCTTTAGCATTCCACATCCTGTCAGTTAGTCTACTAGGTACCTCATACTGTTAAACAGTGAGTTACATTGTTCTAACTGGAATATCTGGGTAAAAGGGCACAGACCAATTCTAATTTTAGCTCTAAGAACTTATACCTATTCCAGTCTTTAGGACAACTTCTATAAATAAACTTGTAGAAATGTAGCTTCTTATCTCTAGCACTTTAATTAAAAATGACTCTTTTTTTTGAGACAGGGTCTCACTGTGAAACCCTGGCTGGGCTTGAACTCACAGACATCTCCCTGCCTTTGCCTCCCAAATGCTGGAATCAAAGTCATACATACCATGCCCAGCTAGATTTAACTTTTAAATGGTGTTCAACTTTCAAAAGTAATTTTCCTCCTCAAAAATTAGAAGTAGATATTTTCAAATAGTAAATCCATTCAAAACAGCCTTTTTCAAACATGATCTTTTGCAAGTTCCAAGTACGAATACTTCTGAGGTACAAATATTCACACAGCGTGGAATATCATACTACCCACGAAAACACAACAGACAGAACATGTGCTTCCCTGGCATATCCGAATTCTCATGAATTGTGAAGCCAAATAGCTACATTCATCAACCCTTGAACCCACACAGTTAGATACGTATCAAATTCACCACTAACTCTCACCTATTTCCAGAGTGAAGTAGAGACTGAGATGGAGAAGAGAAAGAAGGAAGAAGACAGAATGACCAGAGGGAGAGAAGAGAGTGGATGTCTGCTGCTCCTGAGAAAGCTGGTGCTCAGCAGAAGGAGACGGCTGCCAGGGTCACGTCCCAGTCAGACGCAAGGAGCAGGGAGCTCTCACAAGATGGGGCCAAGATGGGTGACTGTGAAAAGACATGAGTCCTAAAATTTGAAAAAGGAGAAATCGGGGTCTCTTCTTGAGGTTCTTAGTCTCTTAATAAAATAATTTGAATAGGGCTTGGAGAGATGGCCCTGCAGTAACACTGGTGGCTCTTGCAGAAAATTCAAGTTCAGTTCCCAGAACCCACATGGCAGCTAACATTACTCCAGTTCTAGGGGATCCAATGCCCTCTTCTGACCTCAGTGGGCATTTCATAGCACAGGTGCACTTGCATACATGCAGGTAAAATACTCATACACAGAAAATAAAAATAATAAATAAAACATTTCAAACAATATAGAATTAAAGAATGAGCTCAAATGGAAACTTGAGGACAATTTTATTAGAGTTTAAAAGAGGAGGTAGGCAATTGTAAATCTCAACTGCTGCCCCAAGGAAGAGAACGGAAGAGAGAAGGAAAAGCCACTCACTCTGTTTAAGCTGGCATGGAGGTCAGACATATGGTGGACTAACAACTACATGACAGGTCGGGGAGCTTTAGAGAAAGAGTAGGGAAACCCGGAATAATGGGGAAGCCCAAAGTGTTAGTGAAAAGATACTTGGTAAATAGAAAGAAGAAAAGGAGTTTGCACTATTTTGAAGAATTTAGAAAAAGTGGGCAGACTTAAGAAGTTATATGGCTACATCCCAGGGAACTACTCCACAAGGGGGTAGTGGGCAGGAAAAGTACATCGTATCATTAAAGTAATCATTCCACTTATCTCTTTAGCATGGCTTAAAGAGGGGTGGGCCATTGGTTGGGTGATTGACATGCCCTATTGGACCTATTGTTGGGTCTCTACCCAGGCTAGAAATTCTATTCTCTTGACCAGAAGGAGTTATCTCTTAACAGGCCTATATTGCTACTGGCCCTCTGAAGCAGTAATCCTCAAATCATTTGGCCCTCTGAAGCGGTAATCCTCAAATCATTAAGCAATCAGATCAGAGATCAGAACTCCTACACACCTCTGGCAAGGATGAGGCCTCCAAGAGACCCAAGGATATTTCTGGCTTTAGCAACTGGTTACTTTTTTTGAGGTGTCTTTTTACCCTAAACTGCCTAGCCAATACCTACCTCCTGTTCTCATAATTCTGAGGAGGTTACTCTAACTGCCATTATGGAATTGGGATGATAAACTTATCAGGCTTCTTCCAGTTGAATGAACGCATCCAGTGTGTTAGTCAGGGTACCCCTCTAGTGGGTCTATTAAAAGACCCCAAAAGTGCATCAGTGTCTTTATTTATATAACTGTTTGATGTAGGGAGGAAAGGAAGTCCTTGACTGGTACCTGGAAAGAAATGTGAGGGAGGAGAAAAGGAAGAGTTATTAGAGGTACAAGTCCTAAGCAAGGAACAAGAACAAAGGATATTTTTAAATGTTTGAATCAAATTCCATTAGTATTTCTTGATGGGTTCCCAAGAGCATCCCTCTATAGGGCCCCTCCAAGTTTTGTGTTTGGCCTCTGAGGATAGATTCAAGAGTGATGAGCCCAAGATATTTCTAGTCACTTCGATAGCTATTGGAGTGGCTAGAATCACAATTCTGGGCTTCTAGAGTATGGTAAGTCTCTAGGTGTGGAGAGAGAGAGAGAGAGAGAGAGAGAGAGAGAGAGAGAGAGAGAGAGAAATTTACTTATAATTTAATTTTCAGGTTCAAACAATAGTAGGCCTGTCTCTATTGACAGTAGGTAGGCACTGCATGTTAAACTGAACCAGAGTGAAGTCTTATATCTGTACAGCATTTTCCTTAGTAAGAAGGAAATTATTATTGAGAAATAATTGTCTAAACAGCATCTCATATGGACTTAAACCTGAAGTCTGGGAAGTGCAATCCCATAAACTGTTTTAAAAAAAAAAAAAGTAATCATTTTAGCCTTTTGATAAAACGTTCTCTTTTTTTTTTTTTTTTTTTTTTTTTTTTTTACTGTCAAGGCCAGTTGAGAATCTGGTCCTCAGGGGTCACTTGGGCTTGACTGCTGGCTCCTTTAGCTTTCCTTATACAGTTGTTCCATCTGTATGACAACAAGTCAAGGCCTTGCTTGACAGTGACTACACTTAGAAGCTTTAAAACTTTGTTTTTCTTCTGTGTTGGCCCTTCTCTTTGTAGACTAGACACTGGTTAGAACTGGCTTTGGTAGAATGAAGAGTTTTAGTTATATGGGCAGTTGACGATTATTCAACTCTTTCTGTATGGATCATGTGAATCTGGGAAGTTTGTTTTGGAGTGGGAGAGGCTGGGGTGTATGTAAGGACACAGTTCGAAAAGTGGAGCATGGAATGATCCTATCCAGTCATTTCTAGACTCTGTCACCAATTCCCTAGGCTTTCCCATAAGGGCATCTAGAGCATTTTTGCCTTTCCTGATAAACAGAAAGAAATAGGCACAATGCCATTGGTGTGGTCGAGATAGGAATCCTGATCTTCTAACATTATAATATCAAATGAGAGATATGCCAAGAAAAGGTAAAACCACATCAATGGCTAAACACAGATTCCAATGCCCTGGGAATTCCCCACACCCAGGGGGTTAAGATCTATTAGTTGGTACAGGTTAATTAGGATCAGGTAACTAACTCACACTCTACACATTGGGGAGTGATGAATAAAACACAGCAGACATTTATTTTTGCCCTGAGAAATTGACCTGCCCATACAACCTGCTGTGAGCCAGCAGTTGTGTTGAAGTACTTTTCCAGTGTGTTGAAGCTGATTTCTCTCTGGATTTTGAGGGGGCCCTTGACCATCACATCATCATGGTGGACAGTGGGAATTACAATTGAGGAGGCAACTGGTCCTGCCTGGAGGCATTTGTGCTACCTTTTTCCTTGCTTTATATTTGGCTGTCTAGAACTCATCTGCAACTTTATCCCTTGATTTGGATCTCTGCATAGTTTCTCACATCCATATTCCTTACATGCTATGTTAAAACTCATCTGTATAGTACTAAGTCCAAACCAAATGAAAGCAAAAGACTGAGCCATTCTCTCTGCTTTAACAGCAGTAACAGTATTAGCGAACATTTCCTGAGTTCCTACTACAGGTGCTATCGTGAGCACTTGGTAGGTATTAACCCTCAGGACTGCTCAGAGAAGCGCTTCTGTTATTATCCACGTTTCACAGATGAGAAGCTGACCGGAGAAGTGTCTTTCTCAGGGTTGCAAGGTTAGTAACCAGCAGAACAAGATGCAAATACGGTTTGTTGCCCACACTCTTAACCACGACACAAATTACTTTCTTAGTCTTTCTACCTGGGTGTTTCGACTATTAAAAGTGGGGTGTGAGGAACCAGCTGTTTTTCTCTCTTGCTCAGACTCTACCTAACTGCCCTTGAAAATTTTGCATTTTATCCATGCAGAACAGAGCTATATTTGTAATTAAACTCCAGATAAATAACTATCTTTTCCTTTGCAGGAGCAAAATTTCAGCAAATTTAGCTGAAGTTGGTACAAGTTATAACTCTGGTTTGTATTGGATGTGAAGGTCCTTCCCTGGGGTAGCAGAACCTAAGAGCATCCAGGGGCTCATTCCAGGCTGCACTTTTCTGTTTCCTTACACGAGCCTCAGCCTCTCCCACTTCAGTTTCTGGAATGACCAGCTAGGTCCAGCTCGATCTGAGCAGAAAAACGTGGAACATAATGGTCATGCACAGAACGAGAAACTGGATGAGAAGGAAAACAGCAGAAATGTCTGGCACCTGGGAAGACTATGGACTCCAAGAAAACTTAGGCAGAATCTGCAATTGCTCTGCTTTCTTTTTTCCCTTCTTTAAACAGCATAAACAGCACTTGCCTCTGTCCACCACAGGAAGGAAGATTTGAGACACAGAGGCAGTGTGTATTCTGAAGAATCAGTCACTCAGAAAGAAACCAAATCTGCTGCATTACTTTCTGTCCCTGTCTACCTGCCTGAGAGAATTTTTAAATATTAATTTATTTTTATTTTATGTGTTTTGCCTATATGTATTTAAGTGCACCCATGTTGTATAATTCCCATGGAAGCCAGAAGAGGGCATCAGATCCCCTGGAACTGGAGATATGGACTGTTGTTAGCTGGAATCTGCACCTGGTGCTCTTAATCACTGTGCTCACTCTCCAACCCCCTGAGGTGAGGTGATTCATAATCTCTGTCTCTCCCTGTCTCTCTGTCTCTCTGTCTCTGTCTCTGTCTCTCTTTCTCTCTCCTTACTTATGACTCAGAGATAGATTTGCAATGTTTGATTTTAGCACAGTCTTAAACAACACAATTTAGCAAAGCAACTAACCTGCACTGGTGGTAGCTGATGTAGAGAAGACAGATGTGATGAGGTCAGGATTCCTGGTATCGAGTCTTGAGTCTTGGTTCTGCATGGTTCTGAGCTAGGTGAGACTGAAGAAGTCACTTCAGCTCTCTCCTCTCGCTCTTTAGGGTCTTACTATATAGCCCAAGCTAACCTCAAAATGCTAGCAATTCTCCTGCCTCAGCCTCCTTCATGCTGAGATTTGTACAACAGGAGCTTGACTTTGGAGTTCTGGTGGTTACACAGAGGAATGAATATAAAATGGTATTACAGAGAGTTCCTGGATGCCACAGTCCGACTCCCAGTCTCTGTGTTCTTGCTTAAGACCTCATATATCATCTAGTCTGATTCTCCCATTTTTCAGGGCAGAAAATTAACACTTAGGTCAGATGGCTTCTCCAGGGCCTTGTCTCCTCACCCCTGTTCACACATCCTCCCTTCCCCTGCTTTCTGAGGAGCTTCTTATCATGCAGGCTGTTGTGGGAGTGGGAGAGTGCACTGATTCAGACACACAGCAGTTTTCACCTCAGTTCTCTTCTTTGCCAGCCAGAGCTTGGAAGAAATAGATTCTCAACCATTAAGTGATCTGTGCACACCTCAGTGAGTAAATACAGTCATCCATATAGGAACCGGTAGGAATGAAACAACAGATGCTTTGAAAGGATTACAAAATGTATTTGTACCGGGGCCTGTAAAAGCTGCTTCCAGGCCAACAGGAAGGGCATTTATTATTTTCACTTAACATTTATTAAGTGTGTTGCAAAGCAAGCTTTCAATGTGAGCCCTTTCTGGCTGTGTGCATAAGCTTTTCAGATACCTGCAATTTCTTCCTCTTACTTACAAAGATGCTTATTGAACTGAAAGAGGTAAGTAAATATCAGGAAAGATCTCAGAAGAAACCTGTTAAATAGTGCAAGGGCTCACCCTGATAGAAGGGATCAAATACCTGACCTTCAGTGAATCACAAAAGAGTCTAGCAGAAGGAACTAAACCAGTAAGCACTCATAACTACCGGTAGACAAGGAAAACAGAACGGCTTCAGGGTTATCAGAAACTTAAAAAAAAAAAAATTTTAATTATGTGTGACCTACAGAGGCGAGAGGCATCTCCCAAGAACTAAAGTTAGGGGCAGCTGGGAACCAAACTCTAACCTTAAACCTCTGCAAGAGCACTACAGCTCTTAACCACTGATCCATCTCTCCAGCTCCTAAGGTTACAAGAAACATTTTGTCTGGGAATCTGGAATGTGCATTCCATTGGTCTAGAGATAGATGCTGAGACTTTGCCCTTCTAACAGGCTTTCAGGTAATGCTAATTCCAGGCTGAGAACCACACCTTGAATAACAGCTGCATTATATACACACTCATCCTTAGCACTAGGTGGTCTGGGGTTGATATTAAGAAAAAAGAAACTGGTGAATTTTGTTCCTCAACAAAGGACTAAGCAGAGAAACACCTGAAAATCCTAACTAATATTAAAGAATTTGCAATTTAATACGTTTCTTTCTCAGGTGTCCACCTTTGAATGAAGTTATGGGCAAAGGAGGCTGATTAGCACAATGTTTTCCTAATGGTGCGCTTTTAGGTATATGGGAAGGCTAAGGGTGATGAACTTTGTAGCCTCCCACAGTCACATTCAAATATTCTAACTTTAAAATATATGTTTGATGCCTACACCTAGAATAGTCAAAAGTAAGTATATGTATATAATCGTATAGACACTTCAGTAAATGTCCCAGCTCAAGCAGCTTGGCATCTCCCATAGTGCCCACAATGCCATCAAGAAATCAGACCCCAGCACATCAAAGAAAGGGTGACCAGTTATCAATTCATGTCTCTGGGAGTATGACAAAAGGGTAAATCACAAGTTTTAAACAGGCCAAAATGAGCAAAGTTACTGAATCAACTCAGTGATTCCTTATCTTGTCCCCAAACTGTCGACTGCTTTTGCATAATTAAATTCAACTTTAGCTGTGTCCAGTAGGTCTACAGATTCAGGGCCTGTCCTACAGGGAGAAACTCTGGTGTTAGGGGTCTCATATGGTGTCCAGAGTATTACCCAGGACCATAAAAGTTCCAAATCACTAGATGAAGATTCATGAGTCAGTCGATCCTCAGACAGAACCCAGTTCTGGCCCCTAAAGAACTGCACAGCCACTGCACGAAAGCTATGGAGTTATTTGTTATGAAAACGTCTATTTTAATATTCTTATTTTAAAATGAATATTTGTTATACAACAAGTTTGAAATGCCACATCTTAGGGGAGGTTGTAGGGTTTCCCTCCATAGCCTAGGCTGACTTGGAACTCCCTATATTGAGCAGGCTACCCTTGAACTTATGGCAATCCGTCTGCCTCAGCCTCCCAAGTGCTGGGACTGCACATGTGAGCTACCACACCCAGCCACCCAGCTTTACCTTTTCCCATTGAGAAGATGACAGGCTAAAAAATTTTAAACCACAGACTTTGTATTTCACATTAGGCAAAGTGAACCGGGCTGAATTCAAAAGACGTTAGCGCTAAAGCTATAAAAACTTAATTGTCTCAGATACAGCTTAGTCACAAAGAGCTGTATACATTTCTTGTAATTTAAAGTGTGCAACTTGATGAGCTTTGACAAATACATAGTCATGTGACTATCAATATATGGAACAACTCCGATATTTCCAAATGCTCCTTCATGCTTTTTTTATAGTTGCCCAACACCACTTCCTTGAAAAAGCAAAGATCTGCTTTATATCACCTGGCTTCATTTTTCTGATTTTTCCTATAAATGGAATCACATTGTGCTTGATTTTGGGGTTGAGTGACTATTTTTCACATTGTTATTTTTGAAACACATCCATATTGTTGGTTCTGAGTTCATTTTTACATCTAAGTAATATTCTATGATATGTCTGTATCATAGCTAGTTTATCCATTTACTAAGACATTTGTGTTGCATCCAGATTGGGACTATGACAAATAAAAGTTCTATGACCATCCATGTACAGGTATTTGTGTGAAATTTTCTCATGAGCAAATATCTTGAAGTAGGGTGGGTAAATCATATGCTAAATGCGTATTTAATTTTATAAGAAGTTGCCAAACTGTTTTCTGCAAGTACTGTGTAATTTTGCATTTCTACCAGCAACTGAGAGTTGCAGTTTCTTTACATTTTCACTACACTTAGTATTGTGAGTTATTTAATTTTAGCCATTTGCAGACTTGGGAATTTAGCTCGGGGGTAGAGCACTTACCCAGCAAGCACAAGGCCCTGAGTTTGGTCCTCAGCTCCGAAAAAAAAAGACAAAAAACCAAGTTTAGCCATTTGTGTGTGTGTGTGTGTGTGTGTGTGTGTGTGTGTGTGTGTGTGTGTGTCTGCATGCAAGCACACACATCCATTGACTATTGATATCTTCTTTAATCTACATTCCCTTAGTGGCTAATCATGTTAACTCTCTTTTTTATGTGCTGTCTTCTTTGATTCAACACTATTTACAATGATCTACTTTAAAGACTGACAAACTGAAGACGAATGAAAGAAAATATAATCTCCCATATTTATTCCTTAGGAGTCCTGAAATAATGTTCTCAGGGAAGAAGTAAGAAGTTTTATTACACAACAAGGGAAACTGATACAAGGTCAGTGAGATGGCTCAGAAGGCAAAGGTGCTTCCTGCCAAGCCTGGAAACCTGAGTTTGATCCCTGGGAACCACAGGGTAGAAGGGGAGAACTGACTCCTACAAGCTGCCTCTTGACCTCCACATGCACACCATGGTATGTGCATCCCAACTCAAAATAAATGAATGTAAAAAATTTTAAGAAGGAAAATTGATACCCATGAATTTCTACAATGTTATGCATTCAGTAGGATGGATGGATAGATAGGTAGCTAGATGACAGAAGATAGATTTTAATAGCATAGAATAATTTTTAAATAAGAGAGTATCTGAGACATAAATAAACAAAAATATAATCTGTATGCTATTTACTTATAATAGAAAAATCCAAACTTGAGGCCATGCACTCATTATACAGAGAAGCTGGTGTGAGTGTGGTGGTCAGAAGTGCTGGCTGAAGAGTCACAGTGTCAACTCACATCCTGGCTGACAGGGATGTCAGGCAGGGAACAGTATTGTGCTCTTCCAGTCGCAATATCATCATACATAAAACTAAAATAATAATAGCTACCACCAAAGCTTGTTGAGATAATGCAAGAATGCTGTCTGAGATGCAGCGACTGCTCAGTGGACATTAGCCACTGTTATTATAGTATATTATAGATACTTGAAATCAAAAAATTTTATTCTGAGCACTGCAAAAAGAAAGGAAGGAAGGAAGGAAGGGAGGGAGGGAGGGAGGAAGGAAGGAAGGAAGGAAGGTAGAATATTGCATAGGTATACACGAAAGCTTCTGAGCTAAAAAAAGGAGAAAAAAAAAAAAAAGCCTGCCATATGCCATGTCTGCTCAGCATGGACAGTCACACCTGTTATCATAGCACTTGAGAAGCTGAGGCAGGAAGATTGTGATGTATTCAAGTCCAGCCTAAGCTACAAAGTGCACTCTAAGACAACCTGAGCTGTCATACACACACACACACACACACACACACACACACACACACACACACAGTGACAGTGGTTGTAATGAGGTCTATTTTCCACTTCAAAACGTATCAATGAGGACTCACTTCTGCAAAATCATCCTCAAATACCTGCTAGGTGAATTACCCTCTTTTCTGAAAGGGACACTTCCCCTCTTCTAGTACAAAGAAAACAGCCCAAGGATTTGGCTTCCTGAAAACAATCCCCTGATCTGAACCTCCTCAATCCAAATAGCGGTCAGGTTTTCCTAAGGAGTGTGTTTGTAAGACATTCTGGATAAGAATCCAATCACTTGTTGGAACAGCAAATAGTTCCTACGGCTCTGAGTTATATTAAGGTAAAAACAAATACATAGTACTTTAAAAATCAAGAATTTTTAAAAGTACTAATAATCTGACATTGCTTTGGATCAATATTCTTAAATATGTTTATTATTTCTTTGAGAATTTCATAAACGCATTTTGCTTATATTCTCCACTCCTCCCCCTAAGTCCTTCCAGGTCTACCTCACTTCCCTACCTGCCAACTTCATGTCCTCTTTATTCTTTTTTTAAAAATAACTTATCAAACCCAGTTACACTTCTGGTATGATCCTGAGTGTGGGGCCACCCACTGGAACCTGGTTGACCTACCAAGGACTATAAATTTATAACTGACTCTCCCTCTCCCAGCAGCTATCAATTGCCAATAGCTCCTTGGGTAGAGGTAGAGCTTTCACTGAGTTCATATGTATAACCGCCCTATTGTGGGCTGGAAACACTCATTTAATGTAGGCATCTACTCCCTCTGGCTTCTGTAGTCTCTCCACCCTGAGTCTTGGGAGGAGGGTTATGTTGTAGATGTCCCATTTAGGGATACCCTGCAGTCTCTTATTCTCTTCACATTGATCACTTGTGGGTCTCTGTGTTAATCACCATGTGCTGCAAGAAGTAGTTTCTCTGATGAGAGATATGTGAATTTTTGAGTACAGCAATGAACCATTGGGAGTTGGTTTAATACTATGTCAATTTAGCAGAATAACAGTGGGAGAGTCTTCTCTAGGATCCATGACCTATCTAGCCACAGGTTCTTGGCCCTGACAATGGTGCCAAACATAGGTTCTATTTTGGAGTGAACATATATGCAAAAGACCCAAATATCCTACTACAGAGATACCTGTGCATCCATGTTCATTGTTGCTCTATTCACAATAGACAGGAAATGTAAACAGCCTAGATGTCCATCAATAGATGAATGGATAATGAAAATTTGGTACATATGTGCCACACAATTAAATATTAGTCAGTTGTCAAGAAAAATGAAGTCATGAAATTTGTATTACGTCAGTATTTTGATAATCACTTCAGTATCCACACACTTTACAGCATAGGAACTTTCTTGCTAAAGACATATGTAGATTTTCTCAGACTTGGCTCTCTCTAAGGGCATAGCATTTTTCCACAGATATACATTCATCACAAGAAGCAGTTGCAAAATGTATGAAATCCGCAGATGTCATTATAAAGACCTCCAAGAGTAGGGGAGACTGTCTAGTTCCCTCAAATACATAAATTCTGCCTTCTTTTAAAAATATTTATTATTTGTATTTTATTTCTATGAAGTGTATTGTCTACATGTATGTAAGTGCACCCATGTCATGCAATGCCTGTGGAGGTCAAAAGAGGGTATTGGAGTTACGGACCATTAGAGAACTGAACCCAGGTCTTCAGAGTAGCCAGTGCTGCTCTGAACCCTTTCTCCAGCCCCAAATTCTGCCTTCTTGATTGTAGTTTCTTTCTGGCATCTTCTATTGCTGATCCTGACTGCTCTCCATAGAGAATGCAAATTAGAAAGTTTCTACCTTTTCAGTGAGGCACTCCAAGCCCTGGGATTCTCCCTATGTGTGGCATATGTAAGAGTTTTCTGTAGAAGTCACAATGCATATGTGCAAGTTTGAGTCCCTACACATCTCTAAGGGTCTCTATGGCTTGTGGGATATGGGTCATCTCTATTCCTCCACTTCTCATACAACTATGGAAAGCCAAAAAAAAGGCAGGGAGGTGAGTCAGGAAGGAATTATTCCTAAAGAGCAAATACCAATTAATGGTTTGCGTTTTTAGAAAATTCCAAAATTCTGGAGTCATATGAGTTCAAAGGGGAAATGTGAGGGGTGGGGGAATAGTAAGACATAGAAGCGACAGAAATGCACCTTCTGTGTTCTGGCTGCTCATTAGACCAGTGCTGAGTGGTTCTCATACGGCCTGAATAACTGAGACTTTTTATAAGTAACTGAAGAGCTATAAAAAGCTTAACATTTAAGAAAACAACAAACAGCTGTGGCGAATGAGCAAGAAAAATCTAAAAGAGCAAGTGAGCCTGTCTGGGTGTCAGGAGGTCACGCTGCCTCATTAGAAGGGATAAAGCATGGCTCACATTTGCTGCATCAGTGTGTTTTCCTGGTTGGTGACACTTCTCCCTGCCCTCTTCCCCACTCCCTTATCAAAGTCAAAAAACAAATGCATGTCAACAGAATACTCAGCAGTTATTTCCTGAAAACAGCATTTGTTAACACAGGCGATCTAACCATGTGTTAAGCAGTATACACATGAGGGCTTCCTGATCAACAGAGTGAACAAATCCCTATCTAAGGTCAGCTTCCACCACATTCAGGATGAGCCTCACGGACTTAGGATTAGTTCATGTGTACCCTGAAGTGTCTGCCTGCAGCTGCCCTACCTTTTAATGAAAAATGCCATCTAATAGTTCCACAGCTAGCAATGGACAATAATAGCCCCAACTTCCTCCACGAATTCAATAATGAGGCAACTACCAGTAGGAGGCAGTACAGTAAAGTGATAAAATATTTTGGCTTTGGTCTCTGAAATCAACTCCAATGCTTACTACTCATGACTTGAGCAAGTTAATCCCTCTGTACCTCAGCTTCTTTAATAGTTTAGTAACTTGGTTTCCTTCCTCTGGCTTTCAGCTGAGTCTTAGATGAGCTTGCTGGCTAAGGTTCTAGGACAACTTTAAGCAGTACCACAGACATATTCCCCTATTTCTAATTCTAAGGTACTTTTCTTGATAGCACATAAAGAAGTTTTAATAAATATTTATGAAGTGAGTAGCATATTCATGAGATAAGATGACCCGTCTCCCAAATCATGTTGGACTGGATCTACTTTTTAATGTATTTCTTCCCACGATCCTCTTGGAAAACACACAAGGGAGTCAAAAACTCAA
This sequence comes from Nannospalax galili, assembly GCF_000622305.1. Taxonomy (NCBI): domain Eukaryota; kingdom Metazoa; phylum Chordata; class Mammalia; order Rodentia; family Spalacidae; genus Nannospalax; species Nannospalax galili. The sequence goes on along the minus strand of NW_008343660.1, from coordinate 641,082 downwards.
TTCAAATTATTATCATGAAGACAGGGTCTGTTGAGGATGCAGACCCTTCATGAGCACACGTGAGGCAATTGTGAAAGTGCCCAGGCATCTTAGTTTCTAACGTAGTGGAGAGAATTAACTGCAGCTTCAAGTACATTTACCCACAAAGGTATATTCTGACTGCCAGGAGACACAGCTATAGTTTCTCTGCTTACCTCATTTCTAACTCTTTGCCAAACAGGTCTCGGACCTAGACCCAAACATATTCATAATTACATTGTCTAAATGGTTTAAACACTTCTAGTTAAAAGACCATGCTTGTCACAGTGTATACAAAGCAAAATTTTTTTTTTATATATACATATATATATAAGAGCTACACTCTAAAGATTCAAATAGTGCAAAATAGATTGCAAGGAAAAAGTTATGTGATATGAACAGCATGAGACTACAGTGGGAATAATAATATTAGATAAAGTAGACAACAGTACAAAGAATTTTTTGAGAGGAAATGAAATTTGTTTTATAATTCACAAAAATAACAGTTATAGGGGCTGGAGAGATGGCTCAAAGGTTAAGAACACTGACTGCTCTTGCAGAGGACCCGGGTTTGATTCCCAGCACCCACATGGCAGCTACAAACTGTCCTTAACTCCAGTTCCAGGAGAATCTGAAGACCTTGTCTGACCTCCGAGGCATTGCACAACACGGGTGCACTTGCATACATGCAAGCAATACACTCATACATGTAAAATAAAAATAATAAATAAAATATTTTAAAAAAATAACAGTTATAAATGTATATGCACCTGACAACAGAGCTTCAAAAGCATGAAGTAAAAATTCACAATCTAGACAATTCTATAAATTATAAATTATTTGAAACCTTCCACTACAACTGATATAGACAAAAATAGCTTTAAAGATGTTGAGGATCTCAACAACGTTATCAATAAGAATCAAATTCCATACATTTTTATTCCTTTTGATCATTAGATACTTGAACAGCTGCCAACTCTGGTCCCCAGTGCCAACACGGACACGCTTCAGGCTAGTGCCCCTTTACAAGGCTCAGATATGTGGATATTAGGATATTAGAGGAACATTCTGAAACTTAGCCTATGGAGTGACAGCTGAGAACTGAAATGTCTATAATTATATAGTTTTATACACCTGAGCCTGTTTTATTTGGACTAACTGTGGAAACACCACTCTGTTCTTTCCATCATCCTGTCATCTCCTAGACTTGATAGTCACGGCTGGAGCCCTTAGAACCCTCCCTTAAGATGCTAAGATGCCCAGAGTGTTGCCTCAACACATCTTCAGTCACCATGTTTCAGATCCATTTCTTAGAACAAGACCTCCACAGGGCAAGAATGTTGCAGTTCACCAGAATTATTAAGACCTTTTGAAAGGGTCCATAGCAAAGGATCCACAGTTAGGCTTTGCTCTTTCAGCAAACTCTAAATAAATGTGGTGCTCATTTATATCCATCAGCAATTGCTGAACTCTAATTCAAGATTATATTTGAAGGGAAAATGATGAAAGGATTATCTTTTTGAAAAACATGAATGCTAGTTTCTCATCTCTGTGGTAAAATATCTGACATAAATAACTTAAGGGAGGGAGGGTTTAACTCAGTCAGACCATGGCTACTTGATCCAGTTGCTTTGGGCCCAAAATGAGGATGAACATAATGAAGGGGATGGTGTGCGATGGAGCAGAGCTGCTCAGCTCATACTAGCTAGGAAGTAAAGAAGAGAACACAAGGATGAGGCCAAGATGTGCCCTGCTAAGGCATGCCCCCAGGGGCTGTAACCAGGTCCTACCTTCCATAGTGTGACAGCCCCCAATAGTTTATTCAGATTTTGATTCATTAGTGATTTAAGCCACTGATTAGGTCAAGCCTTCATGATTCAGTTGCCTCTGAAAACCTTTCACAGACACATCTAGAGGTATGCTTTACTCGGTGTGGTGGTTTGAATGAGAAATGTCCCCCATAGGCTCAAGTATTTGAACACTTGGAATGTACTCCCCAGTTGGTGGTACTGTTTGGGAAAAGTCATGAAACCTTTAGAAGGTATGACCATGCTGGAGAAAGGATATCACTGGAGGTATGCTTTGAGAGTTTGTAGCCTCATCCCATGTCCAGATTGCTCTCCTTGCTTCCTGCACATGCTTGAACATGTCAGCCCTCAGCTTTCTTCTGTGACCACTTCTGCCACCATATCTCCCCTGCCATGATGGACTCTTATCCCTCTGGAACTCTAAGCCCAAATAACCTCTTACGTCTATAAATTCCAAGGTGTTTTTATCACAGAAACAGAAAGTGAACTAGAATATTCATTGAGGCTTCTCTCAATCCAACTGTGTACAAACAAGGTTAATCATCACAGTGAAGGATCAGTTGTTTCCCTGTGGCTGTGTAGCTACACCACAACATTTCACCCCATGCTGCCACTGGGGAAATATATGTATGATACAGGGCCTTCTTATTCCAGGTGAACTGGGCAAAGCCTCTCCAAATAAACAACTTCTTTTTCATTTATTTAAGGCATGGACTCAAGTAGACTGGTTGTAGTTGAAGTACGAACGCAGAGAATTAGACATTTCCAAAGCTTGTGGATTCCATACTTTGTCATCACTAAACCCTGTAAATCTCCTTTCCACTGTTCAATAATCCTAATAGCTCTTGTCATATTATGGCCATGATGGAGGTCAGACAAAATCTAAAGAGTACAGATATGAGGCAAGCAGAAGCCATTGTCAGTTTTCTTTAAGACCCTAGGGACTGTAGAGATGGCTTAGAGGTTAAGGGCACTGGATGCTCTTCTAGAGGACCTGGGTTAGGTTGCCAGCACCCACATGGCAGCTAACAATCATCTATACCTCCAGTTCCAGGGGATCACACACCTTATTCTGGGCTCCAGGGACACTGCACAGCACAGGTGCACTTATATACATGCAGGCAAAGCACTCATACACATAAACTAATAATAAATTAATTTAGAAAACAAAATTATAGTCCTGGTCCATTCAGACACATATAGGGCCACCAAAAGATCATGACATTAATATAGAGAAGCCATTTCTGAGCTGTATTTCCAGTCTCAAAATGCACTCCCATCTTAAAGCAACACTTCCAAGAAGGAAGCCTGCTGCTCTCCAAATCCATTCACTTCTAGTCTCATTGGCAGCTTCCATGGTCTCTCTTTAAAGAGTATTTCTAGCACACTCCTCCCAACAGCAGTACCAAAGCCCAACTGGTTGCAGAAGATTGGGTACTGGAAATGAAGTACCTTTCCCTCCAGGATCTTGTTCAGCTTGATACTTCCAACAGTGTACTGCTTTTTGCTGACCCAATGCTGGTTCCATCCCATGATTAATCTTCTCAGTGCTCTGGAAGGGCAAATGGGTGACAAGCTTAAGGGGAAAGTGCCTCTATAAGCATACTTCTTACTGGAACTTGTCCTGTTGCAAAGCTCTTCTGCCAGATTCCATTAGGAAATTGCAACCTGATTCATATATCCAAGTGCTCCCTTCTCTTGTACTCATAAATATATAGACATCATACCACAGGGAGGGGGCAGAGGCTGACTGTCTCTCATGGCACACCCTTGAACATCAGACATGTAGGCAAATGCAAATATCAAGCACGACAGTCAGTGCACATGTGCACATGAATATATATCACATATCACTCCTCATCAATGAGATTCTAAACAGCTACCAGAGAGGAGCACAAAGTCACAATCGATAAGTTGTACTTCAGAATGTCAATTGAAGGCAATGACAAGATGGGCAGGCTGCCCCAGGAATGGGAAAAGAACAGAAACACCTAAAGATTGATTAGGGGCTGGGCCAATTTCCAAGGCTTGAACTCATCACAAATTATGCTAAAAGCTCCCAAGGGAGGATTCCAATTGGCATTTTTGAACCACACATTCCATTCTTTTGATACAGACATCAGTACTGACTGCCTGGGAGGTGATTGGAGAATAAAACGTCCAAACAAAAGATGAATTTGGGAAGGGCTGCTTTCCCACCCAAACGCCTGCAACTTTCCTAAGACAGAGCCTATTATTCCTCTTTGTCATTTTGGCCCCTAACAAAAGGCAAAGCGGACATGCAGAATGGTGACAAGAATCTCGGATGGCGATGTTGGTGAGCAGGTAGGAAGGAGGCTGAAGCATAGTGGAAACTTCCAGCTGGAATAGTACAAGGAAAAAGGGAAAGTCAGTCTTCAAGGGAATGTCCTTAAGCTGTTTTCCTTTTCCTTTTAGGGTCACTTCGGTCTTGTCTGGGTTTAGACCTTGTCTTTTTTGTGCACAGAGACATATACTTAATCAGTAGCATATTGTGTGAAAGAAAAATACATACACCTTCTAGATCTCAAAATATATAGCAATGGTTCCAATCTTCATTACCAGAAATAACGAGAGGAACTCGGAAGCAGGTGGGGGAGGCTCTCCGGAGCGATGCCAGGGCTACGTTTGAATTCAGCTGTGCATTGCCTGCTCCTGCCTTCTTGTCTCTCTGATCATACACTCAGAGGTCAAGCTACTGCAATCAAGCAGCTGCACTCAAATTATTTATTTTAGACCTGAGCTCTGTACTGTTTGTCAGTGGAGCGCTGACTGCTGGCAACACTGAACCTCTGCAGTAAGAAGCACAGTTTCTCTTGAGATGACACAGAGGGTGTTTGTTTAGACATAAGCTTCGGCGATCTCAGTTAATTAAAGGCAAAGTGAGACTATCTGGATGGGCAGTGGAATCAAAAATGAGTTCTATATTTCGTTTATAGATAAATTAAATAGTAATGGATAATGATATGTGTGGCTTGTTGACATTAGGGACTGCTCACGTTGTGTTAATAATCTGAGAATGTCCTTTGTAAGGACTCTTAACCAGAGAAAGGGAGAAGTCAGGTAGATCTGGGGGTGTGCCTCTTTTCCTTTCCAAAATAACCCGCATTGCTTATTTTATGTTCTTGAGGCAACTGTTTTAATCCTTTGAAGTTTTAGATTTTCCCAAGAATTAAAAAGAAGTCATTAACATCTGCTTTGAATATATTCCAGAGACTATTGCCCATGAAGGAAGAATAAGACAGTCAGGATTCTCATTCTCTTTGATGCACCCATTGTAGGGTCCTTCTTTAGTTTATACCCCAGCTGTGGGAGCATCATATATGATGAGTTCTGTAGACAAAGAGAGTCAGAAAATGATCTTAAGCCCTGCTTCTGTCCCTTCCTGGTTGCTAACCTTTGATAAGTCGCTCACCCTCTATATAACTTAATTTTCCTTTCTGTGAAATGAGGCACTGAAGCAGATAATTTCCAAGGTCACTTTCTGCTATAAAATTTTACGATGTCTAAGTCTCTGGTCCTATTGGACAAAGCTGTGCTACTATGAATTTTCTACACTTAACCCAAAGGAAGTGAGAAAGAATTTAAAGTGATTTAAATGATTTTAACAGAAAGTAAGAGGGAACTCATGATCCTATTGAACAAACTTGCTCAAAATTCATCTCTATGCAAGGAAGGTCTTCAGCTATGGTAGACTCCAGCAAAGCGTACTCCACAAAGAAAAGTCAGAGCCCTCACTTTAGGGCTTCAACTCATTTTTCCTGTGACTTCGACCTCTGGATGCCCCAAGAATTCTGCCTTTCCCTTATGCAGCTTCTAATCTAATCAGGATACAGGAACAAATGTCTCCAACAATTTGTATAAGTCTAGTTTGTCCACTAACTGCATATTCACATCACAGGACCACACCAGCAGTAGCTCTGGCATGTATGTGCAGCCCTCACAGATAGATGGACGTGAGTCCCTCCTGAAGGGATGGGTTATTACACTTCTGATCAGATGCCTTCAAGACTGAATGTTCTTTTGTGGCTGGAGTCAAGGATAAAGAGCTTCAACCACAAGTCTGACACCTTTCTAGGACCCAGAACTCCATTTATTGTTGGAGTCTGATTTCTGTCCTTCTTTCTTTTAACTATAGTGACAGAAATGCCTTTGGATGCTTGTGCTCACCCTGGCTTATATGAGGGACTTCTACTTGCTAAAGCAGCACTGACCTCTACATGTGTCTTCTGCCCTGGAAGTGTGGGGCATGTGGCCGTGCTTTGCCACACACACCCTCTGTTTACAACCATTGTTGTCTCAAAACATAAGATCTGTGGGCAACCACAAAAGCTAAAATGAGCCTTAAACTTTGCCAAGGTTTGAACAATGATGCTGCTGCTCTGCATGTGCCCTGTTGTTGCTGAGAGTGTGCATAGCATTTTCTTCCTTGCTCGCCATTGTGCTGGCATGATGCTTTAATCAGAGGATGCAAAAACACATTTTCTTGGGGTTTGGGGTTATTGAGTCTCTCTTTCCAGTTATTCCTTATAATGTCAAATATAGTCAACCTCTTTGTAAGCTCTGAGTTGTTTTTATGGTCTTAATAAAAAGACTTTCAAGTGGATCAGTTACTTTTTCTTCATTATGTCTAGTTCACGTACAGGCACTGTCGTGAGTCGAAGAGTTCTCTTCCCCCCCGCACCCCCGCTACATTCAGACTCTGAAGTCCTAACCCTGGTACCTAAGAATGCGACTTTATTTGGAAATATGCATGTCGTAGGTGTAGTGAGTTAAGATGGAGAGAGCATACTGGAGCAGAGTGGACCCCTCGCGCAATGGCCAATGTACTGGTTAAAAGAAAAAATTCTGAGAGATGCATACAAGGAAATGCCATGTGCCAGAGCAGGCAGCAATTGGGCTTCTGCAAGGCTAGGAACACTGAAGACCAGCAAACGACCAGAGCTAGAGAGAGGAAAGAGAGGTTTCTCTTCCACACCTGGGTCTTAGACCCCTAAAGCTTCAGAAATCTGAGTCAAGAAATCTCTGTTAAGATACTGTAAGATGTGGTGGTCGTGGTGGTACTTTGTTATGACAGCCCTAAGCAACTCATACAATAACCACGTCTAGACACTTTCCTCTAGGCTCTTTTTTAAATGATCAAGAATAGGGCCAACTGGACGGCTTAGTGAGCAAAGGTATTTGCCACCACTGAGCCTGACAACCTGGATTCAATCCCCAGAACCCACATGGTAATTAATAGCAGCATCTTCTGTGGAAATGGCTGTTCAAGGCAAGTTGCCCTAACAGAAAACAAAGAGCCCTGAGCCCAGAGTCCTTGGACCTACTGCCTCCTATAACACCCACAGATATTCACACTCACACACGTACATACATAATTAAATAAATAAGTGTAAAAAAAAATTAAGTAATGAAAAACAAATCTCTCAGGCTGGATGTGATGGCACATGCCTTTAATCCCAGCACACGGGAGGCAGAGGCAGGCAGATCTCTGTGAGTTCAAGGCCAACCTGGTCTACATAGTGAGTTCCAGGACAGCTGAGGCTACAGGAAGACCCTGTCTCAAAAAGAACAAAAAAAAAAAAAGGGGGATGCACATATATTTATTTTGATATATCACAGTGAAAGATTTATCGTCCTCTTTTTTTTTTTTTTTTTTTTTTTTTTTTAAAAAAAAAAAAAAAAAAAAAAAAAAAAAAAAAATCTCTCTAACAATTTGTGTGTCTGATTTGTTTGCCCACTAACTACAACTTTGGCCATTGTAATACAAACACACACAGTACACATCCCCGACATGACCACACCCAGATACAGAGCTGTGGGGAGACGGGGGAAGCCGGGACAGGGCCCCCACTGGGTGGTTGTTGGGAATGCCCCAGAGACCATGCTGTAATCGTTGACGTCAGCAGGGTCGGTGTTTTCTTACACTTCGTTTTACATTAGTGAAAGACGAAAAAAAAAAAAAAAAAGTACACTTGCGTACTCACTGGTTTAGGCCCAGTCATGATTTCTTTTAAGAAGCTGCCAATAGATTTTAGTCATGCTCTGGCAAAGGTTCCCCCAACCGCAAACACTGCATAGTTGCTGAATGAGTCACCACCTTGAGTAATCTAATTCCTTGACCAGTACATGCCTGCCACTCACAGCACAGTGTTATGGATTCTGCTTTGATGGGTTCCCTGGATCTTCTTAAGTATTTTCTAAGGGTCGGGTTAAAGACTCTCTATGACTCCTTTCAGACAGATCTCTCTGACTCAGTGGCGTGTGAACTGGCTAGTCATCAAGAACCAAAACGCTAAGTTTCAGTGAGCTTTTCTTACCTTGCACTCAGCTTTAAGTGGCCTTATCTCTAACGGGAAAGACTTCAATGTGAACTAGAAACTTTTCCCCTTCTCAATCTGTAAGTCTTTTGCTAAAGAATCCAGGAGAAAACAAAAAGAGGGAAAAATAGAATGGGGTTTGGGGGAAGGATGTTGGTGGAGCAGAGCCAGCCCTTGTCCCCAGGCAGGATCAAAGAATTCAACGTGTGCACCAGACATGTGAGTGTCTGTAGGACGAACATAACGTTATCATCAGACGGTTGTTTCTATCAAAGACTAAATAAAGCAAATAGACCTCTGAACTGATTTTTGCATGTGTGTCTATAACTAAAAGACATTTTCCCCACCCACACAGTGTAATCACAAGATTCCTTATTCTTGTGTGTGTGTGTGTGTGTGTGTGCATATACACGTGTGTGTGTTGGTGTGCAGGGGTGCATGGGTGTGCGCACACCTGTGGAGTCCAGAGATCAACCTCCAGTGTTGTTCTTCAGGAGCCATCCACAACGTTTTTTGAAGCAGGGTCTCTCACTGACCCTGGAGCTTGGCTGGCTGGCCAGAGAACTCCAGATGCCCACCTGCCTCCACCTTCCCAATACTGGGGTTACAAAAGCGTGCTATCATACTCAACTTTTTATATGGGTTCTGGGGATTGAATTGGGTCTTCATGTTTGTGTGACAAACATTTTATAGACTGAACTACCTCCCCATCCCAGATTCTTTGTTCTTTAACCAGGAAATACTTTACTCTTTAGGAATGGTAGATGGAGGCATTTTGAATATTGTAACAATTTCTTACAAGAACAATTGTTAGCCTCTGGCCAGTTTTCTTTGAGTTCCTTCTGCTTCCTCTTACTTTCTAATTTTCCTTCTTCTATGAGTAGATTTTAATACCATTTGTGAAGGGTAATCTTCATTGTCAACCTGACTGGGTCTAGAATCAATTAAAAGGCAAACCGATGGGCACTGTGTGAGGAATTTTCTTGATCAGATTATCTGGTGTGGGATGATGCATGCTAAATCTGGGCAGTACTTTTGAAACAGGGAGAAAGAGGGTCCCCTAGAGGGTTCTTAGTCTCATTCATAAAAGAATTTAAGAATGAACCCAGGGCTGGAGAGATGGCTCAGCAGTTAAGAACACTGGTTGTTCTTGCAGAAGACCCGGGTTCAAATCCCAGCACCCACATGGCAGCTAACAACTGTCCATAGCTCCAGTTCCAGAGGATCCGACAGCTTCTTCTGTCCTCTGCAGGCACGACACAGGTGCACTTACCTACATGCAGGCAATACACTCATATACATAAGATAAAAATAATAAATATTTTTAAAAGATTAAAAAAAAAAAAAAAGAATGAACCCAAACAGAAGCTTTTACAATCTTATTAGAATCATGAAGAACAATCCTCAGGGCAGGCAGCTACCTTGAGGAGGTGAATAGTGGGAAGAAGGAAAGAAAATTATGGAGCCATGCAGGTTTAGAGCCTGCCTGGAGGTCAGACACGTGGCTGACTCACAGCCACATAGCTGGGAGAAGGAAGCTTTAGAGAGAGTGAAGAACTAAGAGATGCTAGGGGCAGCCCAAAGCCTTAAAGATGCAAGTATGTTTAGTAAGAAAGGCATGAAGAAGAAAAGGAGAAATTACACTTTCCTGAAGAGTTCAGGAAAGCGGACAGACTTATGGAGACCTACATGGCTGTGGCTGGTCTGGAAGTTCTGTGGGGATCTGAGCTAGTTCCAGGCAGGAAATATTCACTACCTAATTAACACACCAGGTATTCTGCCCATTTATTTAGCATAACTTAAGATGAACCTACCTTCCTGGGAGTTGTTCTATCACCAGGTAATTGACCAGTAAGACTGGAAAAGTGGGTCCACCAACAGACTAGACATTTTTTTATAGTCTGGACCAGTTCAATTTATGGGGCTTATTGATATTCTAACACTTTTTGGCAACCCATAAAAGGAAGATGGAAGGAGGAAATTTGCTTCTTGCCTGCTTGCTTCCACTCTTGCTGGCAAGTTTACTTATCCTGGTGCTGCCACTGTGGCACTCCTTTGCTGATGTTAGAACCAGCTTCCAACACAGACTGAAAGCCAGCAGCTCTCTAGGAATCTTCTCCCAGGCCTTCGGTGCCAGGTTGGAACTACTGAGACATCAAGCCTCATGGACTGAGCAACTATGGGATTCTTGGCCTCTCCAGTGTGAGATAGCCATCGCTGGACTACCCAGACATTATCAGGAAGTCATTCTAATGAATCCCTTTTTAATATACATATTCATTCTATCATTCTGTTCCTCCAGAGAATCCTGATTAATACACTACAGAAATAGAAATGGAAGAAATAGAATAAAGGTTCTTGAAATTCAACTATGTTGTCTTATCCTGTAGCCTTACTAAATAATAATTAGATCTTAAGTTTATGCCTTGAATGGGAAGGCTTCCACAACAAGCTGAAGAGTGGAAGTTCAGTCACATTATTCATAACCTACATTTGCAAGGTAATATACAATGCGCCCTATAGCGATGTCTGTGTTCCATGTTCATCAGGCATTCACAATGGCCACGATGCAAAAGCAAGCTCAGTGTCCATCAGTGGATGAATAGATAAATGGCAGCATAGAGTGGTAGCTAGAGCTCAGTGCTAGAGCATTTTCCTAGCATCCTAGAATGTGTAAGACCCTCAATTCAGTTCACAGTGTCATACATAAAATATGACATATATGTCATGTACCAAATAAATGCTATAATATTGTTCAGCCATAAAAAGGAGATAGTATCATTTATAATACCATGAATAGACTTGACTTTAAAATATATTATACAAAGTGAAATAAGCCAGACAGAAAGAAAAATGCTCCACAATCTCATTTACATGCATGACCTGAAAATACACAGTAGTAGAGTGAAACTCTGTAAACCACTGTAAACAAGGGGTGCAGAAGGGTTGGGGGAAGAAATGGGGATTTGTCAAGCAAAAGAACACAAAGTTATAGTTATCTAAAATGAAGAATTTAGAGATCCATGAGGATTATATATAGCTAATAATACTGTACCATATATGGGAAATTTTTTTAGATGTGCCTTCCACAAGAGCAACTGTGTAAAGTGACATATATAAATATGCTTGCTGGGCATGGTGGTACATGCCTTTAATTCCAGCACTCAGGAGACAGAGGCAAGTAGATCCCAAATTCAAGGCCAGCCTGGTCTGCATAGTGAGTTCCAGGCCAGCTGGGGTTATAGGGAGACCCTGTCTGAAAAAGACAATTGAAAAAAAAAAAAAAAAAAAAAAAAAAAAAAAAAAAAAATCTACTTGACTATAGTAATCTCTTCCCTATGCATATCAAAGCATCATGTTTACCTTAAACATATACAATAAAAAAAGGACCTCTGCCACAGGGGAATAAAGTAGCTTACTTGCTATTTGACTTTAGGTAGGTCTAAGGCTTAGTTTCCTTACAGAAACTTATCTGTAAGATTATTGTTGAAGAAGATCAAATAAGTTCACCCACATTGAGCACTTAGCACTGGTCAGTGAAAGGACACTGGCTTTCATTAGCAAAGCCAACTCTGTTAGGTCCAGCCATCTGCAGCATGACTAAAAGCAGGCAAGCACAACCCAGAGGAGTCTAGTCTGTCTAGGCACCAATGGCAGGTTCAACATTCCACTCTTGAAACTTCTAGCTTGTTTTGCAAAAAGAATGTCCCAGATCCACAGCAAACATTAAGTTATCAAACACATGTCACCTCCTCATATCCCTTCTGAGCTGAGCTAGATGGCAAGGTCAGGAAATATTTACCCCTCCCAGCCCTGAGTTCTTAGGAAGAAAGCTGACCTACTTCACACCTCTCTTTTTCTCTCCAAAGAGGGGCCTCATGACAAAGCTACTCCAAAGATAATTGGCAGTTACAGAAACAAGTTTTGTGAACATACACAAGACTAAATCATCTTATGTACTAAGTACAAAAAGCCAACTAAAGTTGTGAGCAAGTAAAGGAACACAGCAACCAACAAAGTGTCTGACAAATCATTGGCATTGAAGACAAGTTGGGATGAAAGAGAAAAGTCGCATGTCTCCCTGATTGTGTCTGATCAGAGCTTTGAAGAATGTTTAGCAGGAGAAGGAGAGGAAACATGGGCACAAACTAATCTCAAAATCTCATCTGCCTCAGGCTGTGTACATTACCTCTTAGGTAACTCCATTTTTCCATAACGTAGATGCTCTAGATGTATATGTATATATCTTTACCTGTTGTCTGGGGGGATGGGGGAGATAAACCACACATATCATCACTCCCATGAGTGAAATGATTTTTACCTGTTTTCAGACATCTGAGCCAGTTCCTCAGACTGGCTTTCAGAGAACATTGAAACCCTGAGAATGTCTCAGTGGCTTTTAGAGTTTTAAACCTGGAGGGTGAGAACAGAAGGATGCACCCTAAGTGGTGACATTGTTTTCTTCCAGCTAAAAGTTCCAGAAGTAAATTCACTCATCACTCTCAAACATTTTATTTTCTTCTTCATTCTTTCTTCTGGAAAGTCCTAGAGGACTGTTATTAAGATCTTAGACTTTCTATTCTGCCTGCTTTATTTTTTCAGAGCTTAAAATATTGAATACGTGACTTGCTGTCACATGAGGACTTTACTCATCCAGGGAACACTTATTAAGTGCCTACAATCTAAAAGGCATTGTGCAGGGCCGAGAGGCTGATAGTGCAAACCTCTCTTCATCTTCATCTACAAACAATATTAAGGACCAACTACATAGCAAAACTGAAGCAGCAAATTTGAATAAAGTTGGGCGCTTGAAATCCAATTTTCAGGCAAGTAAAGGAGGTGGGCGGGCTAGGAAGGGATTAGCATGAAGTAAAAAGTGCGATATAGCCAGCAGACCCCTGAGTGTCCTCCTCTCCTGACACACCCACCTGATGTCACCAGTGCCGAGCTCCTTCCACAAGCAGAACAGCCCAGTGAGAGTCTGTCCCCTCCCACAGGCTTTTAGACTTGTCCTGCTCTTCCAGAAGGAAAGGCCTTTGTCTGCGGCTTGCCACTCTTCCTTAATTCTCCTTCTCATATCATTTTTCTTTTGTTTTCCCATTCCTGGTGGTATCTGGGGACTCTCTCCTTCTTCTTCCTCTTCTCTGATGCTGTGGTCCCCTCATCTCATCCCATGAGGACTGCTCCAAATGATACTGTACAAGCACTGCCTCAATTTTATATCATGGAAGCTGGCATCACCATATTTAGATCTGCTGTTTGGGGTTTTTCGAGACAGGGTCTCCCTGTAGCCCCTGCTGACCTAGAACTCACTATGTAGACCAGGCTGGCCTTGATCTCACAGAGATCCACCTGCCTGCCTCCCTGCTGTTGGGATTAAAGGCCTACACCACTAGGCCTAGCTACATCTATTATATTCAACTGAAAGCAAAAGCAACAGTTTAAAGAAAGCCTAACAAGAGCCTTTATTTCATTTTTGTCTTTTGTTTCCAAACAGTCCTCCTATGTTACCCAGGCAGTGTCGAACTCCTAGACTCAAGAAATCCTCCTGCCTCGGCCTCCTGAGAGCTGAGACTACAGGATCATGCCAAGTGCCTGGCTTTACCTCTTTGCACTCATGAGTCTGATCCAAATGAAAGCAGTAAGAAAGTCATAAACTTATCAGCATTCCCTGTCCCCAAACGTCTCCACTTCTGGGAGAATGAAGACATGAGGCTGTACGGTACGTATGAGATGAAGCAAGTCATGGGGAAGTATCACTCATGGGCGTTTCCCTCCAGTGCTGTGGCTTTGGAGCACTTTGTCTCTAACTAGGTCAGACAAGAATGCCATTGTTGGTGCTCCTCTCTGATTCCGGGAATGAGGAACAGACATGTTCTCTAGTTTACATCCCAGTGTAATCTCTTTTTTGAAGGCCTCCATTTCAGAAGATCTCAGTGTGGAATGTGGGGCTTGAAAACCCTGCCTAGTAATCAGGAAGGGGGTGGGGGTTGCTCACAGGAGACCGAGTGTGTTCCAGCTGCGCACTGTGCAGGCACTCAGACCTGTGACCTGGGGATGAAGTGAGCAAACCTGACAGACGACAGGTGAACCCCAGCCTCCATCCTTTCTGGTGGTATTTGAACCAGCTACCTAATTGTTCTGTGCTTTGTTTCCTCCCTGTGAAATGGGGAAATGACAGAGGCTGGCTCATGTTGGCCTGCTGGTGAGTCAGGATTCACAGAATTCCCTAGCTGTGTTTGACAGGTAGCATGCACTAGTGTGCCTATTCATTATGATTCCCAAGACTCTCAGGGAAATCCAGTTAAGAGTAAAATGGTTTCCTTATCTAGATTTAAGCAACTCTAATATATGGGGCTGAGCACAGTTGGTAAAGTGCTTGCCTAACATGCAGGAAGCCCTGCGTTTGATCCCTAGCATTCCATAAAACTAGATATGGTGGTGTACACCTGTAATCCAACACAGGAAGATCAGACATTCAAGATCATCCTTAGCTACATAACAAGTTCAAGGCCAGCCTGAGCTACATGAGACCCATGTATTATATGAAACAGACAACAAACAAAACCATTAGCATTTAATATACACAATCTCAGATCCAGAAGACATGTTTGTGAAAAGACATCACCTCATCATAGCACTGTCATCAACAAACACAGCAGGGGGATATGCACAATGTGAAGGGCACTGCTGGACTGCTGATCAATGGAAGGCAAGGGGGTGAGAGAGAGAGAGAGAGAGAGAGAGAGAGAGAGAGAGAGAGAATATGAACTAACTCAATAGCAACAAAGTTGTGATGTTACCCTGTGATCTGTGCCTTTCAGGACTTGGATGTGTAGAGTTTCCAAAGATGGCCCTTTGCAAACAGACTTTCTCCCCAGATTCCTAGGTTCACAGAAACCCACAGTTCCACAGTTCACCAAGGCAGTTTGCTCAACTCTAATTAGGAAGCTGATTGCTGGTTGGCCCTGCACAAAGGACTTTTAATTAGGGCTGAGAACGCTTAGAAAAATCTACTTGGCAAGTCGACTCCCTCCCTCTATCTCTTTTTTAACATCTCGCCAAGATCACACGGAAAGGGAGAGCTTAATTACAGTTGGTGTATATATCTTTAAGAAAAAAATACATTAAGTGCTTTAAAATAGGCTCTCTTGGCTCTGTGATCACAAGGATTTTACTCACTTCTTATCCCTGATTGGTCTCATTCTCAGTTACAGATGAATCAGACACATTTTGAGCAGCTTTAAGATTTGCTTTTCATCCAAAGCCAAGTAGGCAAATGGCAGTGAATTCACAAGGTTTTCCAAATGATCTCATAGATTCCTCTGGCTCCACTTGGGGCCGTTTGCACTCTGTGATGCTGTTATCTTCAGTTCTCCCCGCCTGCTGGTGTCTAAGGAGAGGCCAGGCAAGGTGCTTCATCTAGACGGCAAGCTGAAGCCCTGTACTGCATGCACAGGGCAGCTGTGAACCAACAGAGGATAGTAAGTAGGGTCCATGAAATAAGGTGAGCCAGGACAGTGGTCTTGGATGGGGTGGAGGCGAGAAGAGCGCCTGGAGACGGATGCTGCCCTCAGATCCCTCATGAGAGCATGCTCATCTCCCAAGGCATTGCCAGCCTCTCATTAAGTCCCTGACAACAGGTGACCCAAGCGCCCCATAAATCCATTTGAACTTGGGTTTGGCAGCCAGGGACATTTAATTATTTATATGAAGTATCTGATCACACATGGGGCAGCTGAACCCAGTGTGATGTATGCTTAGGGCAGCTCCAGGAAGCTCACATCAGCCACACCGTTGTGTGAGATCTTCCAAAGAAAGCATGCTTTTACTGCTTCTTTCATCGCAGCCTTCCCCACTCCCCAGCTCTTTGTGCCTCCAGTGCTAAGATCCCTTTCATCTGATCTCAGGAATCTGAAACTCTGCTGTTGAATTACATTTTTTTTTTTTTACTTACTACTTATGTTTGATGCAAAAATAAGAAACTGGGTAGAACTAGAAGATGCTGTCACTTCCTTCAGGAAAGGGTATGTCTATCATTCTTGAGCCCCATCCAGCTCTTTCACACTTTTTAAGCATGATGTTTCTATGCAGCCTCTTTGGTTTGGCTCTGGGGATTGATCTGGCAATGCAGGCACATCCCTCCCAGGGAGCCCAAGCAGCCCATAGTCCACAGAGATTTTTAAAGTCCTCTGCCTCCTGATTTTAAGCAGTTAAGTGAGGGGTGAGGAGTTAGCCTGCTTTGAAAGTGTTCCCAGTGTACCCAGGACTCTCTGAGGCAACTGTTTTCCTCTACAAGCATCTTCCAATGGTCAGTCCAATTCTGTAGTAGCAGCAACAACAAATAGATTGGGCTAAAAATCTCTTGGCAGTAAAGAAAATACTGGAGGAAGAATAGTTTTCTAGTTTAAACCAGGTGGATTTCCAAGATCTTTGGCTGGTTTATTGCACCGTGTGTACGCTTCATCTTTACATGGTTCTTACCCTCTCTTAAGAGAGATCAAACATCCATTTATCATTATGTTTTTCATGCTATTAAAAATAATCAGGTTTATGAGTTACCTTCCTTCCCAACTGCCAAGAACACCCCCTAGAATTCAGCACCAGCTCTGCTGATGCTCTGGAGCGGGAAATATTATTATCCTTTTTACAGATGGAGAGCGCTGAAGCCCCAGGAGACTGTTTTGCCTAAAGGTGAAAATGTTTTAATCCTAGACTTTTATTTTTATCTCTTTAAATTTCTTCCTGAGGGTGGTAATGAGCTTGGAGCACTCATCAGGAGTAAATCCTGTCTGAAGCCTTGTTTATAAAATTATTTCAATAAAATCCAACATCAGATTGTCTGGGGCAGGTCTTCAAACTGAGTGGCTTCCTAATGAGCACCCTCATCAGGGCCTTGTTACTGGCTTCTGCACGTGGTTGAGACGGGTGCTAAAGCTGGTGAAAACTTATTAGTATTTAAGACCAAAGCGCTAGAGGGTTTGGGGCTAGAATATGGTTCATTCCCCATTTGTTTAACTATTTTGAAGGTTAGGTGGGGAAACATTTGTGGGAACTAATAATGTGACTTCAGAGAGGGATGGCTGTGGCACATCCAACTCGTTACTGCAGAGACCACTGAAGTTGACTTTCCTCATCTAGTTACAGTCTCCTAATTGCCTGTTCTTGGGCATCTGTCATCTTGCTTCTGAAGCTTCCCATTTCCCCCATTTTAACTTGTACCTTTAACCTACACAAAACACTGAACTTTGAAAGAAAAAGGAATCTGGGAGAATTTTGACATTCCAGAGCCCATGGCTTCTGCATGCTCATGATCCTGATGCCACTGTATGTGTGTGTATATATATATATATATATTGGCCACCACACACACAGTACCTTGGTTATTTATAAGACATTACCTCTGGGTACATGAAGCCAAACTGCAGTCACTGGATGGCTATGTTGTCA
The DNA here is from genome assembly GCF_000622305.1 of Nannospalax galili. Classification (NCBI taxonomy): domain Eukaryota; kingdom Metazoa; phylum Chordata; class Mammalia; order Rodentia; family Spalacidae; genus Nannospalax; species Nannospalax galili. The sequence goes on along the minus strand of NW_008343660.1, from coordinate 623,468 downwards.
AAGGTTCCATCCACAAAAGATGGAAAAGTTCCTCTCAGTCCTAAAGACCCACCATTTCATAACACAGACACAGACACACACACACACACACACACACACAGATACACACACATGAGTCCCAAGTTGGCTCAGTCACCCCTGTGCTTCCACTGAACCAAAAGAAGGTAAAGCTCAGCTGATCAGGACTGCTCTGCACACTGTCTCTTTCCCATGTGACACAGACAAGAAGCACTGGTAAGAATAGGACATCATCTGTCACTGTACCACTGATAGGTAGAAGATAACACTTGGCCTAGGCCTTTGCAGTTATAAAAGACACTTCAGCTTTCATCTAGAATTAGTGTGCAGATAGAGGTGAATCCTACTTTTCTTTTCCATTTGACATTATTTCTGAGCATCCTCCCATGTCATTAAGGAGTCTTCAAAAACATGATTCGTGTCAGCTGCATAAGTTCCAGTGCACGTACTAAGATTTACATAGCCGTCTTCCGAATGTTGTATGTGCAGATTGCTCTTCCTTTTAGTTATGGAGAATTCTGCAGTGTACACCCCATTACTTTGCTCACATCTGTGTTTTTGGAGGGACAGAGTTTTCAAATGAAACTAAGCCTATTAACGATTTGAAAATTCTTTGAATGTTTTCAAAAAGTAGGGCATTAATTTATATCCTGAGAGCTATGTTTCACAGCATCCATCAAAGCAAATCTTTGCTGTACAAAACTTTAAAAATCTTAGCAATTGGATAGACCTTTACATTGGTAACTGGTACCTTATTAATATTAGTTCGTATCCTTGATAACTTTTTTTTTTTTTGTCTTTTTGAGAGAGGGTCTCCTTGTAGCCCCAGCTGTCCTAGAACTCACTATGTAGACCAGGGTGGCTTCGAACTCACAAAGATCCTCCTGCCTCTGCCTCCCTAGTGCTGGGATTAAAGGTGTGCACCACCATGCCTGGCCCCCTTGATAACTATTTTAACAGCTTCATTGAGGTGCATTCTACATTACATAAAATCACCCAGTTTAGAGCTGGGCATGGCACTCAGGCATCCCAGTACTTGGGAGGTGGAGGCAGGCAGATCTCTGTGAGATTGAAGGTGTGTGCCACCATGGCCAGCTTTTCTAGACATTTCCTTGAAATCAACTGATACATTGTGTTTTGTGCCTAGTTCTTTTCACTTACTTACCGTAATTTTTTTGACGTTTATCTATATTTTAGCATGTATCCATTCTTAATGTTTTGTTGCTAAAAGTCTCTCCAGTATGGATCCACTGCACCTTTTGATCTTTTCAATATCTGGATGTTTCCAGCTTGAGTCATGAATGCCGCTACTGGGACAGCAGCATGACACATTACATTTCACAGACATGTTCCTCTCGTTAGAGCTATGGGGGCAGACTCCTCTACTTTATGAAATGTCCACCAACTCCTGAATGAAAAAAGAAAACTCGGTAGATTTCAAACTTGGCTTATTCTTTGAATAGTTTGCATAATATAGAAATTATGTTTTTTAAAAATTTGAAGAATTCTTTAGTAAACTGTCTGGAGTTGGGAGAACTTTTGAAAGATTTGTTTTTTTAGTACGCATACAAATGAGGGCTTTTAATGGCATTTACATGCATGTATAAGATGGTGCTTTGCTCATATTTTACCCCCCCATCACTGTAGAAAGATTTTTATTCATGATTCTTCAATTCCTTTGGAAAGTTGCTAGTCTGTAAATATGCATGAGTTATTTGATTAATTTTAGCACTCTATCCCAAGAAAGCCCATCCATTTCATCTGTATTTTCAAGTTTCCTCCATGTAATCTTTTCTATCATATATTCATATTCTTCTTTTATTTATTTTTTAAAAAGATTTATCTTTCATTACATTTATTCATGTGTGTGTGCGTGTATCTGTGTGAATATACGCCATGTATGTGCAGGTGCCTGTGGAAGCCAGAAGACTGGAGCCACTGGAGTTGGAGTCACAGGTCGTTGTGAGTCAGCCAACATAGGTGCTGGGGACAGAACTCAGGTCCTCTAGAAGAGCAGCAAGCATCCCTAACCACTGAGTCATCTTTCCAGCCCCCTTTTGTTCATTTTGTTGATTTAAACTTTTATAATTTTATTCTAGTTTTGTTGCAGTTTGGATAAAAGCTTTATCTGTGACCATATGTATTATTTGTTTTGCTGAGTTTTAAATAGTACTTTAAGAAAAGCTTATTTTTTGTTGCCAGGAAATGAAATTCTGTACTTTCCTAGTAATCAACTTTAATAATTACAATATTCCAAATCTTCATGTCTTCTTTCCCTCCCTATTGATTGTCAAAGTCTGGTGCTCAGGTTCATTTCTCTTTTCATGCCAGTTTTTCCTTCTGAGCTTCGTACTGTTCTTTCGCTGCCTGACCTTCATCACCGTAATGTCTTCATCCTGCATTGTGCCTGCTGTCAACACAAAATGCCCAAAATGCCTCCTTTATCCTAAGTTTTGCTTTATGATGAATCCTACTTTTTCTAACTCATGTTCATTGCACAATTCTGCACACACACACACACACACACACACACACACACACACATCCAGCACCCAGTACCCAGACTTGTCTGCCTTTAAAAAAAAAGCCCCCCTCCCGCTTCTTTTTAAATTTTATTTGATATATTCAAAGAAATCTGGAAGAGCTTCTATCAGGGCCTATAGGTCACAGAGCAATTAAACTGGAAACCACTTCATTCCGCACACCAGAGAAGAAGCGACAGAGTCATCAAGAAACAGCTTTCATTTTTGTTTCATTTCTTGAGGTCCCAAACAGCAAATCACAAATCACATTCCTGTCTTGTCCACTGTGGAAACTCAGAAATAAAGTGATTAGATTTTTCAAGGCTCAAAGCAGGAATGACTTGAATCAATACAGATGTGTAGGGAGTGGGAGGGTGGGAAAGCCCCAGGATTCTTGTGTCAGGAGTTCACAGAAGGTGAACTCAACAACTATCACAAAGAAGCAAAACCCAGGTTTTATATTTTAATTTAGAAATCTATTTTTAATATCTTATTTATTATTTTTATTTTATGTGTATGAGTATATTGCCTGCACGTATGTGAGTGTACCCATGTCGTGAAATGCCACAGAAGTCAGAAGAGGGCTTCAGATTCCCCTGGAACTGGGGTTAAGGACGGTTCATAGCCTCCATGTGGGTGCTGGGAATCGAACCCATAAAATCCAGGTTTTAACAAGGGCCTGGAGAGAGGAGAGAGGGGGGAGAGAGAGAGAGAGAGAGAGCGCCAAGAGGCCACAGCAGCAAACAGGGTTTGGCCGCAGCCCAAGCACATAGCCAACAGCTGAGTGGTTTCCTTCCAGACATCCCAGAAAGGCTGGGTCTGAGAAAGACCTCCAGTTAAGTTCTGGCTGAAAAGGAAGGTTCAGAGCTTAAGCAAAAATGTGTCCTGGGTCAAAGCATCCAAAATTAGGCTCTGCTTCAAAAGGTTAAAGGGATTGAATGCCTTTCACATAAAAAAGGAAAGAGTAAGTGGCTACTTAATCACTACCATCAAACCCACAGTTATCTTAAAAAGAGTTGCTCGATGGGTTTCCACTTTCTCTAGAAGACAAAGGATGAAATGTGATCTCTTGAAACATGGAAAGATCAAGGAAGGTATCTTAACACCTAGATTTACACAGCATGGAACTGTCTGCTTGGAGAGGTGTCGAATTTCAGTCCCCCATGATCTCTGAAGAGAGAAGCAGTCATCCACCGCTGTGAAAGGGCTACAGAGAGCAAGGATGGGAGTCCAGCCATCTGGGCCAGGCAGAGGGGACCACAGTACTCAGAGTCCACTTCACCTCCTTGCTTCAGTTACTTCATCTGTAAGATGGGCGCGGTAGCCTATGTGGCACAGGCTCTATGGATTAGATCAAATGACAACAGTTATAAATATCCTAGCCCATTATCTTTACACTGTCAAATACAATGTTAACTCCTCTCTTTCAGTTACTATTTGATAGGCAGGTGACCTTTCACACTGACCACTGAAGAGAATATTAACCCAGTTCCATGCATTAATCACCCACTTAATGTGGTGTTTCTTGGCCCCTCCCCATTTCTCTACCCTTCTTTTGTGGTATCTCCAGTTTTTGTGGGGATTCTACCCATTCTCCTTCCCTGTCTCTTAGTCAGTGTTGTCTTATTGGATGAAATGAGATATGACCATTGCCAAGGAGAGTATCTGAGCACTTCGTCAAAGGTGATTGGTTCAGGAATAGAACCATGGCTCCTCAGAGCCAAAGTCATTGGGGAACCTGTGGATAACAGCCATCTATCTCTTCTTGATCTGAACCAGGAAGGTCTGCTTGAATGTAACCATCTCACCTACTCAAGAGCCTGAAGATGAAAATCCATTTTGGAAACAGGGATGAGCCTGCTGAACACCTGCACTTTTCAGCGTGTGACTCAATAAACTCCACACTTTTACTTAAGCCAGTTTGAGGTGGGTTTTCTGTTCACCAATATAGGCTGTGTAATACATAAAAAAAAAAAAAACGGCATAAGGACCCCAAATTGTCCTCTGACCTTCACACACATACACGCACACGCACATAAATGGGGGGAAAGGAACTAGAACCCTCTTCAACTTCGGTCTTAGAAACCTGAATCCCCACATTGAGTGTGGTGGCACTCACCTGTAGTACCAGCACTCAGGAGGCAGAGGCAGGTGGATCTCTGTGAGTTCAAGGCCAGCCTGGTCTACATAGTGACTTCTAGGCCAGCTGGGGCTACAGGGAGACCCTGTCTCAAAAAGACAAAAAGAAAAAAAGAAAAAAAAAGGCAGCATAAGGAAAAGGGTGATACATTGTAAATAAGAATTTATAAGGACAATAACCATAAGAGCAAAGTGTTTATTATGTACTATTTATCTAGTGCTCATTAAATGCTTGACACTTGCCAGAACTTTGCACGTGCTTTATTTAGTCTGTATTTGTGAGGAAATATCAGAATTTGGCTTAAGAGATGTATAGAAATTGGGTGGATGCAAAACGAGGGTAAAGGGTAAGGGGAAGGAGGAGAAATGAGGCCAAAAACCCAGGACAGTTGGGAAATGGCATCCCTACTCATTGGGGTATGGTGGGCACAAAGCATAGTAGAGGACATAAGGCTGGACAGGCAGGTTGAGACCAGCTCATAGTACTTTGAAATACCCAGAAAAATATTTGCTTAGATATCCGAAGGAAAACATTGTTATAATGAAAAAGAAAAGTTTCTTCAAGATGTGTATGGAAGAGGAGGAAATAATTAGTATGTAAACATTCAAATTTTCCCATTCCTAACTTTAATAGAGTAACTTTTTCCTTAGGTCAGCAGCAATGTGCTCAGTCAGGAAAATGGAGAAACAAAGCAAAACTTTAAAAACTTGAGAGGGTAAGTTAATGTATATATGGGCTTGAATGCCGAGCAAGGGGAAAAAGACGGGAAGGCTGAGTGGGGCAGGGTGTTGGACTGCAATTTGATGAGGAAAGAGGGAGAGGTCCTTAGGAACAGTAGCCAGCCACGTGGAGCAAGCTCAGGCTGACAGGGTGAAAAAGTGTGCCTTGACTGTGGTGGTGTGCTTCCTTGGGAGAAAAAACAAAGCCTTCTATTCCTTCTAATTCCTTTGTTACATCTAGGACTTACTGTCAAGGAGAGCTTGAGTTGACACTTACAGGAGTACTGCTGGCTGGTGGCTGGAAGAGTAACTTGTTTTTAGCTTGGGGGATGCATAGGAAAGATGCTGGGCACTGGCCCACCTTAACAGGATGCTCTGAAAGCAAGAACAGAGAAACAAAGGTCTGGAAACCACAAGCGGGGGCCTCCAAAACCAGACACACAATGTCAATATGATCCAGCGGTTCTACTTCTAGCTGAAAGAAGAGACTTGCTGACCAGTGTTCACAGCAGCATGAATAAAAATAGGCAAAAGATAAAACAACCGAATAAATAAAATATGATATACACAATGAAATATTTTTCCATTTCAAAGAAGAAACACCAATACGAACTGTAACATAATTGACTCTTAAAAACATTATGCTGTCAAAAGTAGCCAAACTCACAAGGATAAATAAATACTGTAAGATTCCACTTGCATAAGATACCTAGAATAGTCAAGTTCACCGACATGGATGTGTTAGAGGTTACCAGGGGCAAAGGGAGGGAGGAGTGCACATTTATGGTTCAATGAGTACAGAGTCTCTGTTTGGCAAGGTGAAAATTTTCTGGAAATAGAGGAGATGGTTGCACAACATCACAAATGTACTTAACAAAGCCAAATTGAACACTTTAAATTGTTAAAATAACAGCTTTCATGTATTGAATGTTTTACACTATTTTTCAAAAAAACATATTTGATGTAGGGTTATCAACACAAAGCAGAGAGCAGAGGCTTGTTCACTGGCCCTCAGATTAGTCTTGGGTAAAAGGAGGGCTATCAAAATGTTGTTCTGAGACTGATCAATAGCAGTGAGCAGACAAGCTTGTGCCAATGCCAAGCACCAGACTGCAGAACAAATCTTTAAAACAGAGAAGGTGGGTTAGCTAGGAGAGCCGGATGGAAAAGCAGGGCTTTGTGACTGCTGGACAAAGGGCATTGAGGAAGCCAAGCAGTTGTCATAACTTCAACTTTTTCACACTTACAAAATGTAATATTCACTATAGTGATTTCTACCTTTTAACAAGCGACGAAGTTTATTTTTGCTGTTGTTGCTTGTTTTTTGTTTGTTTTTCGAGACAGGATCTCCCTGTAGTCCAAGTTGGCCTAAAATTCACTATGTAGACCAGGCTGGCCTCAGAGAGATCATAAAGATTCTCCTGCCTCTACCTCCTGCATGCTGGGATTCAGATGGGTACCACCACGCCTGGCTAGTTTCTTTTCAGTATAACCTGACATTGCCTTTCTTGACTACCACCATAAATAGAACAAATCACTTACACACAAAGCCTTTAAATTGACAACCTCATCGAATAAACAGTCTTCCAGCATGTAAAGACATGGGCAGCCATGACTCACGAGTGACTCTGCTTATCAGAATGGAAAAAAACGGTAAACATTTGGTCTTCGCCAGGAATGTCACTAGTGCAGCTCTGAGGTACTTCGATGTTTCCTATTGCATCACTATACGCTTTGACAAAGAGGCAAATGTCAACTTCTCAGCTGATCAATGTGAAAGCCGATTTCCAACCTGTTTTTCAGGATCTTCTAAGTCTCACCTTTTCTGTTTTCATAACCTTACTATTTCAATAGTAGTTTTCAACTTCAACTTCTTTAAAATCTTTGTACAAAATTGAAAAGAAAATACTGAGATTTCTACAGGCTCAAAGACAGTTGATTGCTGCTCTCTGTAACCCTTCAATGTAGCTTAGATGTCTTTTATTATCAAAGGGGACATCTTAACCACAAATGTAGTTAAAGCAGCTAGCCACCCATTGTCACACGGTGGCTGTCTTCAGAACTGAGAAAAAAAAAAAGGAAGCATGCTGTACCAACCAGGAGAAAGTTCTGATGCTAGACCTGTTCACTGCTCGATAGACCATTTTGATTAGCTGCCACAGTGAGGTCCTGCACAGTCCAGCAGAAGCAGAAAGATAGAAAAAAATGACAAAGTTAGCTGGAACAGATAGGATGGCTGATGCTTACTAAATACCACCTTTGCCTTCATCAGCCCATGGGCTACTCAAGGAAAATTCTTGCCGTGTTGACTCAAATTAGATCAATGTCAGTCATGGATCGGTAATATTCCTCCCACGGCATCTGTTTGCATCTACTGACATACATGGAACTTTGAGGGACCTATAGGAAAAAATACATGAAGTCTGTCTACTTCAGGCATATATAGCTATACTTACTCATATTCATACCATGCCACTACCAAAAGTACTAGAGAAAGAGCTGTGAGGTCTGACGTCAAGGGCCCTTCCTTTAAGTAGCTTACAATTTTATCGGAAAAGAGAGCAACATAAATAGAGTCCTACAGGCTCCTGGGACCCTTCTCATATGAACCTACAGCAATGGTGTCAGCATGCACAAGCTCCAAGACGTCCCTCAGTGCAAGTTCATCCAGTGAGGTCTAGCCAGCCTATCTAGAATCCCTCCCTTTAAGACTAGCTCTGCCTCACCTAGCTACTATTAGAAATGCAAGTTCTCAGGCTCTACCCTAGACCCATGGAATCAGCAACCCCTGGATTCAGGTAGGAAATGGGGAAGGGGAGAAGCAGCATGCAATGGAAGTAAAATTTGAAGACAGAACTTAGTAAAGGTTTGGATATGAAGGGTGCGCTCACTGGGTCATTATCAAAGCCAAACTTATGAACTCCTGCCTGGACAGCTATGAGAGGAAGGAGCTCACTCAGAGAAGCAGTGAGCACATGGACCATCCACCCTGGAATTCTGAGATAGGAAGAAGCATGCTAGAAGCTGCCTTGGCTTCCCAGGATCTGATTCTCCTTCCAAATGCAAGATCTTAGCTAGTGTGTAGGTCCTATTGGGAGGCAGCCCTATATGCCTCTATAAAGATTAAAGGAGAGCTGATTTGTCAGCTGATGGGATGACTAGACTCCAGTGGACAAATTTACTGTAATCCAGAGTGTGTATCCTGGATATGACTCCTACATTGAACCTCACCCACCCACAGCTCAGAGACCACTGAGGAAGAAGATGCTGAAAGATTGCAAGAGTCAGGGCTGGTTCATGCACAGGGAAGCAGGTCACTGGAAGTTTGCACATGTGAACTTGTGACAATGGTGGCACTGAGCACATGACCAATGCCAACTCAATTAAACAAGGGCCCAGAGGGGAGGAGAGAAATGGGTGATGGGCCAGCCCTACTGAGAACTATTGGAGACTGATTGCTACTGGGTAAGGGAAAGTATGCCTTACATACAATCTCCAGATAGGCTGACTGGACACCAGTGGATGAATTTGCACTGAAGGACATCTGAGTACAAATGCTTGACTGGATAGCATTTAACATGTATGGCAGAATCCATGAGGTCCAGTTGGTGGGGGGCATGGATGGGGGAGGGGATCTAAATTTGATTAAGAACTGTTGCATGAAATTACAAAACCTCAATAATTTTTTTTAATGTTCAGTATCTTTAGTAGTCAGGAAAATGCAACTTGAAATCACTTTGAGATTTCATCTTACCCCACTCAGAATGGCTAAGATCCAAAAAAACAAACAACAAACAGTGGTGAGATGTGAAGGAAAGGGAGTTCATCCACAGCTGGTTGGAGTGCAAACTGGTGTAGCCACTGTGGAAATCAGTGTGATGATTCCTCAGAAAACTAGAAATTGGTTTACCACTTGATCCAGCCATACTATCCTTGGGCATATACCCAAAAGATTCTATGCCCTGTGACAGAAATATCTGTTCATCCATGTTCATTCCTGCCCTTTTCATAATAGCCAGGAACCGCAAGCAACCTAGATGTCTGTCGATTGCTAAATGGGTAAAGAAGATGTAGTACATACATCTTGGAATATTATTCAACTCTTATAAAAATGAAATCATGAAATTCACAGGTAAACTTACAGAACTGGAAATAATCACCCTGAGTGAGATAACCCAGACCCAGGAAACAAATGTCGCAGTTCTGTCTTGTAACTGGATGCTAGCTTTGCAATCTTAGATATGCTTGTTTCAATTTGAAAATCCAGAGAGGTCAAGAAGTTAATAAGTAGTCATGGCTAAGGGGAGGCTTCCTGGGAGGGGTGGCAGAATGCAGTGATACAAAGGGGGAAAGGGAACAGAAAGTAGGAAGGGTTAAAAGGAGTGAGAATGGGAGGGAGGGCAGAAGAAGCAATGTGGAGAGGGACAACTAAAGCTAAAGTCCTTTAGAAAAAGTCATATGGAAACCTGTCACTATAGAAGCTACTGAAAGTATGTACAAATACATTATAAAAAGCCCAGTGCCAGGAATGGACTCTCTCTTTAGAAGCTATTGACCAAAGGTCCCACAGACCCTCAAACAACATTGGCCATTGCCCCTGCTCTTGGTTACCCACCAGAACTTCACAGTAAGAACCTATTACTGAAGACACTACATATATGAGATGTAGAACAAACAAGTGGAAATCAAGCTGGTGCTGATTTCAAAGCCTCATCCGTACTACCTAGCTTGCATAGTGCTGGAAGGTGGGCTCTATCTGAGGGTAGATAGCCTATATAGGTCACAGGAGAAAGCTGAATACAGCTATTCAGCTAAATAGATACAACATTAAACTGATTTCCAATGCCTTACTGTGATACCTATAGATCAGTGCATCTCTCAGCTCTCAGCAGAGAAGTTTCTTTAGGCAGCAGAGATCCACAACTGACCAACATGCACAGAATAAGAGGTTGCAGAGTGCTTATCTCTGAATAGGGCACCTATATCAAACTTTTGCTGCCCAAGGCTCAAGGATCATTGAGGAAGAGGAGTGGAGTGATTTAAGAGCCAGAGGAGGTAGATGACCACAAGGAAACAGAGTTTTCTAGACAGCTGTTCAGTTTCTCATATGAACTCACAGCAATGGTGACAGCATGCACAACTGCCACATAAGTTCAAGCCAGACAACATCCCAGTACAGACAAGGGGAAGTGGGTGAGAAACCCCACCCTACCTGAGGAACTATTGACAACCAGTGACTGCTGGGAAAGGGAGACTCAGTTACATTTAAGGATAAGACTCAGACAGAGGCAGGCAGATCTCTGTGAGTTCAAGGCTAGCCTGGTCTACATAGCAAGTTCCAGACCAGCTGGGGATACAGAGAGACCCTGTCTCAAAAATGCCAAAAAAAAATTGAGATTCTTGGTAGGTTGAGCAGGCTCCAGTGTATGGACCCACACCAAAGTGCATTTGGGAACACAAACTACACAAACTTGCTCTCTCTCTCTTTCTCTTTCTTTCTCTCTCTGTCTCTCTCTATATAGACATATAGATATTATATATATAAGAGTACATAAATTTGGTAGGGGACTAGAAAGGGGGAGTATAGATATGGGGGGAGAGCTAAATATGGTCAAAATATATTGTATGAAATTCACAAAAATTCAATAAAATAATTAATTTTTTAAAGTACTCCTGTAATAAACCTTTTTCCTGCCCAAGTCGTCCAGTTCTCATTCAAGCACTCTGGCTCTGTAAAGAAGTTGTATACATTGGAGCTCAGTAGTCTTAGCATGAGGGTGAGAATTTTAGTATGGGAACACTTAAACTCCGAGTCTCTGGATTGCATGTGGCTAAAGGTAAAGACTCGAGGCAATTGCTTCCCTGACCTGTGCTGCTTTGTTAAATTCAAATAAATAGGGAGCTATACATTAAAGAACAGGAATTCCATTTTCTTTGTACAACCTTTAGACTCCATCTCCCCATTTCTAGCCTATTGCTCTATCTCACTTATGTCTTGCAGAGGTCCCTGGACTCTTCCACTGCAGGGACTCATTCTAGAGCAGTGTCTCAGTCACATCATGCCTCCAACAAGCATCATCCATAAAACCTAAGAGTAAAAATCAAGCTACTTAGGTTGGTATTCAAAGGCCTGCCTGATTTCCCATTTCCCTATTTACCTGTGCTGAACTTTGCAGTGTACACTGTACTCTCCGAATAGGTCAGCCTGTTCACTGTACCATGGACCTGAGTCATGTACTCCTGATCCCTTTCCTTCTCACGTCTCCAAATCTTTCTCTTCCCTCAAGACTTACTGTTGTCCTCATCTCCTTCAGGAAATTCTAGAGCTTCTTCATTCACAGGACCGGTCTCCCTATCAGAATGTTCCTAACACTTAATGTCTGTTCCAGTCACCTGACAGCATGAGGCACTACCTGGTGTGACATGTTTCCTTTGTGCGCTGTCTCATCGACTAGATTAGAGCCCCATTCAGAGAAGATGCTCCACTCCACTCAAGGATCCACTGTGTGATGAACTGGCCTGGACCTGACCAAGGAGCATGACATAGAACAGGATGGAAGCATGTAAACAAGAGCATAATGGGCAGTCTCATTGCCAACCTTCTCCAGGGCCGGTTCAGAGACTCTAGTCTGCTCAGGTTACCAGGAAGGAGCATCTCTCCCTCCCCTGACCTCTCATTTCTCTCCTACGACCATGGCTGCTTACAGGGTTAGACATTTGACCATAAAGCAGCTTTTGTGAGGCAACACTTGAACTGGACTGTTCATCATACATTGGAATTTTCCTTAAGACACAGACTGTTGTTAGCTGGTGATAGCTTCTATAAGCTTAGAAACCATGGTGATGAAGGGGTCCAGCAGCTGTACTGGATGAAATAAGCAAGACCAGTATGCAGAGGGAGCTGCTTTAGAGACAGAACAATTGTGGATTTTTAGAGACAGAGACCTTGGCAGCTCCTAGAAAGAGTAGGCCTTTCCAGGACCTACTGGCTTTCTGGTTCTCAGGTCCAGTCTTCGCTAATGAAGTCTGGTTGATTTCCTGTCGATTCCCATTAGTATACAGTAACCTAGAGCTAGTGTGAGAGGCTTCCTGCTGTTTGGTTCTGTTGCCATCAAAGGAATCCTGACTAGAAAAGAGGCACATGGAGCCAAGCGTGGTGGCGCACGCCTTTAATCCCAGCACTCAGGAGGCAGAGGCAGGTGGATCTCTGTGAGTTCAAGGCCAGCCTGGTCTACAGAGCGAGTTCCAGGCCAGCTGGGGCTACAAGGAGACCCTGTCTCAAAAAGACAAA
>NW_008343660.1:608243-610748 GCF_000622305.1 Nannospalax galili | reverse complement strand
GGAAGGAAGGAAGGAAGGAAGGAAGGAAGGAAGGAAGGAAGGAAGGAGGTGCATGGGCTAGTGACCATTCTCTCCCTCCATCCTATGAGCTCCTCCAAGGCAAGCCTCCTCAAAGGCTGTCCTTCCTATTTCCTAGGACTGTCACAGAAAACATGACTACAAAATTCTGAGGGTGGAGAACCAAAGCTCAATTGCTCAAATGCTGTCAGAAAGTGACATCCAAATTTGAGTGACAATGATGTCTCTGGTCCTGTCCCTATCCACATCTCTATTTTTAGCTCTTCTCTTTCTGTCTAAAACAATAATGCTTCAGCAATTGCCAGCAGCTATTTAACAAGTATCTCTTCACTTTACCCGTCTTTAAAAAATGACACTTTGAGCTGGGCATGGTGGCACACGCCTTTAATCCCAGCACTTGGGAGGCAGAGGCAGGTGGATCTCTGTGAGTTCAAGGACAGCCTGGTCTACACAGTGAGTTCCAGGACAGCTAGGGCAACAGAGAAACCCTGTCTCAAAAAAAAAATGACACTTTGATCCTGAGCTTTCTTCTTTTTCTCAGTCACGGAGACTTTGGAATGTGCCATTTTACTAAACACGAGAGACTCTGAATGAAGGGTTTGAGCCCATTTATTGACAATAGATATATTTTTCCAGGTATGAATGTCATAGACAAAGAACTGTCCAACACTCAAAGCAGCCTGAGAATGTGGGGAACTGATTTAAGGCAAATAATGACTAACCACCTGGAAAGCACACAAATCTGTGTGGATGAGTTTCTCTATTACTTCTTTTGGTTTGGTTGTTTTTTTTGTTTTTGTAGACAGAGTCTCACTAGGTAGCCCTGGCTGACCTAGAACTCACTATGTAGACCATCTCAGGCTGGTCTCCATTTCCCAGAGATCCACCTGTCCCTGCCTCTTGAGTGTTGGAACTAAAGGCCAGTGCTAAATAAAGGCTTGGCTCATATTCTTTTTTTTTACACTAAACACAAATTGTATCTCCCATCAGGAAAGAAAAGTGCAACTTTTTAAAACCTGTGTGTGAATTTGCAACCAATTAAGGCTAGGTAACTTCAGGAGAAAAGGGATTGGTAAAAGTGTTTAAGATAAGCATCATCCTTACCCAAAGGCTTTAGGACAGCATATATCAGGCTTGCTCTAAGGTGGATCTCCATTCTTCAGCATCCTTCAGTGCTCAGAACATATTGTCAGGGGTCACAGATTGAGTCCCACAGAAACAGATGGGGATACAAGAAGTTTGTTCGGGAAAGCTCTTGAGAACCATACCTGGGAGAAAGTAGAGGAAGCTAGATTGGGCAGGGGAGAGGTTAGACTACATTAAGCCACAAGTAAGTCCTCACCTGACCTCACAAGGATGCTCTGAAGCTGGGATGGCCCACACATACACACACAAACACACACATACACAAAACGAAGAATCCAGATGCCTTATAGCACCTACCTATAGTTCTTTGTGAGTCAATAAAATAAATGACCACAAAGGAACTCCACAAAGAAAAGCTGCTCTTCTTGGAAAGGGGCAGAGACATGCCCTGGACCAACTGACATCTGAGTTTGGGCAAATCAGTGGTCAGAAAAGACATGGTGTTCTAAGAAGGCCATCTTCTCTCACCTAGAAAATTCTAAAGGGGCATCTTCTTGCTTTTTAGCTTGGTTCAGGCATTTATCAGTTCAAAAAGATGCATTAATTTCGTGGTTCATTCAAAGATCAGATTTTGTGATTTCAGTTCAACTTTAAAGAGCAGTATGTCCAGATCATTTTCTCCTAAGAGAACAAGTACTTGTGCCTTTCTAGGACACTAATTCCTTTTTGTCCATCTGCTAGGATTTTTATCTTCAACCAGGAAAAAGATGTACACTGCAAGGTTGGAGAGGTAACTCAGTAGTTAAGAGGGCTGGCTGCTCTTTCAGAGGACTTGGGTCCAATTACCAGAACCCACATGACAGCTGATAACTGTCTGTAGCTCCAGTTCCAGGGGAATCTAATGCCCTCTTCTGGTCTCCGTAGGCATTGCATGCATGTGGTACACAGGTACATGCAGACAAAACATTCATATACACAAAATGAAAATAAATCTTAAAAAATATGTATTTTTTCTTTTGCGTTCTTTACATTTTTATAGTAACTTTAATAAGTACTTTGTATGTCTCTGGTCCCTTCCAAATTTTCACTTTTATGTTGCTGATGTACCCAGTTGATAAACTGATAGCTGTTCCTTTTATGACTGAATCTGAGCTAGTCCCAGCCTTCACTCATTGGTGTAGATTCTCACTAATGTATAAGGCATATAAATCACCTTTTGATAGCATAGATGCTTTAGCTGGATAGTTCAGCTTCAAATTCCATCTCTTCCACTTCCATCTGGAAACATCACCATTTCTGTGCCTTGGTTTTCTTGTCTATAAAATTAGAATTCCCACATGTAAGGTTACTGTTAGAAAAGATTGATTTAAAAGCAAGGCCTGACTTTTTTGTTTTATATAT
>NW_008343660.1:607646-608046 GCF_000622305.1 Nannospalax galili | reverse complement strand
GGTTTACGGTTGAATTAATACAGTTACACAATATTTTACTTAGTATAAACCCTATAAGACATAAATTTAAATGAGGTTTTAACCTTTAAAAAAGATCTCCATTTCATTATTAAAATAGTTTCATACAGAAAACTTTATTTTTAATGCAATTGACACTAAGATGTTTGCACATACATATCTGATTATTACTAGTCACAGTCGGTTATTTTCTGAGCTCCTTAGGATCTGAGCATGGATATAAAGTCATCAGGGAGATTTCAAGGGTAATGTTTTTCACATCTACTAATTATTAAGGAGCAAATTTTTATTCTTTGAAGAATTATTTTTCTTTTTTTATTTATTTATACACCCACTTCCCAGGTAGCACCCTCCCATAGCCTCCCTATCCCCAACTCTCACC
>NW_008343660.1:606510-607564 GCF_000622305.1 Nannospalax galili | reverse complement strand
TTCTTATAGAAAGACTCATTGTTTTTGCTACTAACACTGAGATGTTGGCGCGTGTGTCTCTAATCTGTTTGTCTCTGATTATTACTAGTCATAACTGGTTGCACTTGGATCCTTGGCGCCTGTGTATGTCTATAAAGTCATCGGGTAGATTTCACTGGTAATGTTCATCACCTCTACTATTTTAACATGAAGTAAATTTTTATGCTTCCTCCTCAAATATGTCTTTTTTAATTTGATTTTTCTGTGCATATATCATACATTTGTGTGTGTGTGTGTGTGTGTGTGTGTGTATCACACAGAACATTCCAAACCATCTTATTCAACTATACACCCACTTCCCAGATGGCACCCTCCCATAGCCTCCCTCCCCCAACTAGAGCTGTTATACTCTGATATCCCTGCTACTGTCTGCTGTGGTGTCGGCACCCCCAGCCATTCCCAACTACTTGTCCGTCTGATGAATGCAGTCAGCCTATCTAGAGGTCTTTGTTTTAGGAAGATCAGCTGTTCCTCATTTAGCAGCAATCAGTTGTCAATATTCCTTTAGATAAGATTGGGTTCTGCTGTCTTGGGCCACCCTGGCCAACAACTCAAAAGAAGGTATCTCCTGTCTGGCATTGTTGCTTGTTATGTAGCCTTTAGTTATACATATGGACTCTTAAAAAATTATATTGGCCCCTTTAAGCTTTGATTATACTTTCCTTTGGGGTGTTTAAGGCCATACAGTTGTCGCAGATAAACCAATTTATTTTTGCTCTTAAAGTCATTTGGGGATCTGCTCCTCAGGGGTAACATGGGCATGGGAGGAGCCCCTGGCTCCTTCCTTTTACCAGTTCCCCCTATGTGAAGATAAGTCAAAGGTCCTGCTTGACCATGGTTGGCTTTGCTTGGAAGCATGGAGGAAATGATTCCTCTGTGTTGACCCTCCACTTTGTCGACTGGACACTGGTTCAAGTCCATCTGGTGGGGTCTCCTCGGACTCCTTGATCAAGAGGACAAGTGACCCACCACTATTACAGGACATTCTGAGAGATGCTCATAGTCCCCTGGAAAT